>NC_089597.1:101700446-102000446 GCF_019320115.1 Miscanthus floridulus
TTCACCCCCCCTCTCTTGGGCATCTTGATCCTTTCAATTGGTATCAGAGCCTCGTGCTCACATTTTTAAGCTTAATCGCTTAGAGCAAGATGTCTCACAGGAATGGACCTCCTCCTATCTTTGAGGGAGATGACTTTCCATATTGGAAAATCCGCATGGAGGCATACTTAGAAGCTCTAGATGTTGGTATTCTTAGAGCCGCCTCACAAGGCTTCTCAAAACCTCGGGATGCAACTAACTTACAAGGCAATGAAATTAACTATGAAAAATGGAATGCAAAGGCTCGGAACACCATCTTTAGAGGCCTTTGCAAAGATGTGTTTCACCGTGTAAGGAACCACAAAGACGCCCATGCACTATGGTCGGACGTTTATGCGCTCCATGAGGGAACCAAGAGTGAGCGTGAGGAACACTATCATCTTGTGATTAAAAAGCTAAATTCTTTTGAGATGCTTCCCAAAGAAAGTGCTAATGAGATGTATTCTCGTTTAAATATTCTTGTAGAGGAAGTCAATGGTCTTGGACTTACTCAAATGTCACCATCCAATGTTGTGAGAAAGATCTTGAGTGTCCTCCCCATTGACAAATATGGGCACATTATGACTGTGCTACATCAAGATGATCTTTCCGCCGCTACACCGACACAAATCTTGGGAAAGATCAATGCTCATGAGATGTACATGCACATCACGCCACAAGATAGCTCATCCTCTACAAAGAAGAAACAGAATGACTTAGCATTCAAAGCTAGCCAAGATAAGGGCAAAGCAAGACTTGAGTATGAGAGCTCAAGTGATGAAGATGATGAAGAAAGTCTTGCTCTCATGGTGAAGAAGACCGCCAAGATGCTAAAGAAGCTAAACAAGAGTGGCATCAAGTTTGATGGCAAGAAGAAGAAGTTCTTCACTAGCTCAAGAAGAAAGCCAATCTCTGAGATGGATTGCTACAATTGTGGTGAACTTGGCCATCTAGCTCATCAATGCACAAAGCCCAAGAAAGATAAGTTTAAGAACAAGAACAAGGGCAAGAAAGATGATTCAAGCAATGAAGATGAAGATGAGAAGAAAAAGAACAAGCCATACAAGAGAGATGGCAAAAAGAGGGACTTCTACAAGAAGAAGGGTGGAAAGGCCTATATTGTCGGTGATTGGCTCACGGACATTGATTCATCAAGTGGATCATTCGATGATGATAGTGACAATGAGAAGGTGGCTGCCATTGCTATTGATCTTGCATCTTCACCGCCACCATCGCCATCATCCTCTACACACCTATGCCTTATGGCCAAGGGTGAACGTAAGGTAACTAAGAATGATGATAGTAGTGATGATGAGCATGCTAGTGATGATGATAGCGATAGCGATGATGATGATTCACCTACATATGATGATCTTGTCAAAATACTTAGAAAATACACTAGGATCATTAGAAAGAGTAGAGCTACAAATGAAAAGTTTGATGCTAAAAATGACTCACTTTTAGCAAAATGTGATACATTGGAAAAGGCCAATGATGAGCTTAGAGAAACTAATGATGCTATATCATCCAAACTCAAGGAGCTCAAATCTTCTAAGAAAGAGCTTAAAGATAAACATGATAAACTTGAGTGGGTGCACAATAAGCTCATCACTAGCCACAACAAGCTAAAAGATGAATACACTACTCTTAAGATCAATCATGATACTCTTGTTATTGCTCAAGAATTTTTACCAAATGAGCCACATGATGCTACTAACCATGTTGTCAAGATTGATATAGCTACTTCATGTGATGACTTAATTGATGAGAGCATTGAGCAAGGATCTAGTAGCAAAGGCAAGCAAGTAGTTGAGTGCAATGACTATGATGAGTATGTCAAGCTCAAGAGTAATAATGAGAAGCTCATGAAAGATCTAGAAGAGATGAAAAGCCACAACATCATTGTGCTAGAAACTCTTGATCATGACAAAGAGTTGATCTTTGAGAATGAGAAGCTCAAAGAAGAAAACAAGAAGCTCAAGGAAGAGAAGAAAGATGATGCTCTAAAGGAAGAAAATAAGAAGCTCAAGTTGGAGAAAGAGCATCTTAAGATTGGGTTGAGCAAGTTTGCCAGAGGCAAGCACCTTCAAAGTGAGCTACTTATGAACACCGTCATGAAGATGGATAGAAGTGGCATTGGATATGTGGCAAGTGTAGAGAAGAAGGCTCAAGCTCAACAACAACAATCAAAGCCAAAGCCAAAACCAAAGAGATATTTTGAGTGTGGACAAGAAGGCCACTTTGCTCATGAGTGTCAAACTCCACCGCCACAACCCTTGTCTAAGCATGCTAAACCCTTTGCTTTCAATGCTCACTACATGCTTAGAAAAGATTCTAGTGGAAAGATGAAAGTCATGTTCTTAGGACCCCCTAACAAGAGTAGGCCTAAGAAGATTTGGGTGGCTAAGTCACTTGTTGAGAATGTGAAGGGCCCTCAACAAGTTTGGATTCCTAAAGCTTGAATCTCTTGTGTGTAGGTAAACTACAAGACCGGTGGAAGTCATTGGGTTATTGATAATGGTTGTACTCAATATATGACCGATGATCCTCGTATGTTCACCTCACTTGATGAAGAGATAGATGGACAAGAGAAAATAACATTTGGAGATAATTCAAAGGGCAAGATTAAAGGATTGAGCAAAGTGGCAATATCAAATGATCATTCCATCTCCAATGTGCTCTATGTTGCTTCATTGAGCTTCAACTTACTATCCGTTGGGCAATTGTGTGATCTTGGCTTCCAATGCTTGTTCACCGAGAAGGAGGTTGTTGTATCCAAGGTAGATGACAATCAAGTGATATTCAATGGATTTAGATACAACTTATATCTAGTTGACTTCACCTCCGAAGATGCAAATTTGAAGACTTGCCTATTCACCAAAACAACACTTGGGTGGCTATGGCATAGAAGACTTGCTCATGTTGGGATGAGCTCACTCAAGAAGCTTATGAAAAATGATTTGGTGAGAGAGTTGAAGGATGTGAAGTTTGAGAAGGACAAGCTTTGTAGCGCATGTCAAGCCGGCAAGCAAGTTGCAAACACTCATCCAACCAAAGCTTTCATGTCAACCACAAGAGTGCTAGAACTCCTACACATGGATTTATTTGGACCAACAACATACAAGAGTTTGAGAGGAAATCTCTATTGTCTTGTGATTACGGATGACTATTCAAGGTATGCATGGGTGTTCTTCCTTCATGACAAATTCGAAGTTGCATCTTGCTTCAAGAAGTTTGCCAAGAGAGCTCAAAATGAATTTGAAGTGAAGCTCAAGAAGATTAGAAGTGACAATGGCAAAGAATTTGACAACACAAACATTGAAGCCTATTGTGATGAAGTTGGAATCAAACATGAAGTCTCCGCAACTTATACTCCTCAACAAAATGGTGTAGTTGAGAGGAAGAACCGGACTTTGATCACTCTTCCAAGGACAATGCTAGATGAGTACAACACCCCCAAAGCTCTATGGGCGGAAGCAATCAACACCGCTTGCTATGCATCAAACCGTCTATTCCTTCAAAAGTTCCTTGGCAAGACACCTTATGAGTTGCTCAATGGGAAGAAGCCGAACGTCTCATTCTTTAGGGTGTTTGGTTGCAAATGCTACATCTATAAGAAGTGGCAACATCTAGGGAAGTTCCAAAGACGTTGTGATATAGGTTTTCTTATTGGTTACTCATTGAAGTCCAAAGCATATAGAGTATTTAATCATGCCACCGGCTTGGTTGAAAAAACATATGATGTGGAATTTGATGAATCTAACGGCTCCCAAGGAGCACATGAGAATCTTGATGATGTAGGTGATGAACCATTGAGGGAGGCTATGAAGAATATTCCGGTGGAAGACATCAAGCCAAAAGATGATGAAGATGATGTACAAGTCATTAACCAACCTTCTTCATCAAGTGTGCCACAAGATGATGAAAAAGATGGAAGAGTAGAAAATGAAAATACTCATATCTCCCATGAGCAAATGGTGGTACAAGCACAAGATATTGATGCTCCACAACCTCCTCCTCAAGTGGTCAATAGAAGAAATACACCTCTCCTATAAGATCATCCACAAGATCTCATCATAGGGAGTCAATCAAAAGGTGTAATGACTCGATCTCAAAAACTTACTTCATTTATTGTTCATCACTCTTTTGTCTCTTGCTATGAGCCTACCAAGGTAGAAGAAGCTCTTAAAGATCCGGATTGGATCAATGCCATGCATGAAGAGTTGAACAACTTCACTCGCAATGAAGTTTGGACTCTTGAAGAGCGACCAAAAGGTGCAAAAGTCATTGGAACAAAGTGGGTGTTCTGCAACAAGTAGGATGATCAAGGTGTTGTTGTGAGGAACAAGACAAGACTAGTTGCAAAGGGGTTCTCCCAAGTTGAAGGTTTGGATTTTGGGGAGACCTTTGCACCGATTGCAAGATTAGAAGCCATCCGTATCCTACTTGCATATGCATCACATCATGAAATGAAACTATATCAAATAGATATGAAAAGTGCATTTTTAAATGGCTTTATTAATGAACTAGTCTATGTTGATCAACCTCCCGGGTTTGAAGACCCTAGATATCCTAATCATGTTTATAGGTTGTCCAAGGCACTATATGGGCTTAAGCAAGCCCCAAGAGCTTGGTATGAGCGCCTTCGGGATTTCCTCATTGAGAAGGGCTTCACTATTAGGAAGGTCGACACCACACTATTCACCAAGAAGCTTAATGGGCATATCTTCATTTGTCAAGTATATGTTGATGATATCATCTTTGAATCATCAAATGAAGACTCATGCAAAGAGTTTGGTGAATTGATGTCGAAGGAGTTCGAGATGTCAATGATTGGTGAACTTATATTCTTTCTTGGTTTTTAAGTCAAGCAAATGAAAGAAAGCATCTTCATCTCTCAAGAGAAATATACAAAAGATCTTCTCAAGAGATTCAAGATGGATGAATGTAAGCCAATCAAGACACCAATGCCTACCAATGGATATCTCGACCTAGATGAGGGAGGTAATCCAGTTGATCAAACTCTCTACCGTTCTATGATTGGTAGCTTGTTATATTTAACCGCATCTAGGCCCGACATCATGTTTAGTGTGTGTATGTGTGCTAGATTTCAAGCTAGTCCTAAGGAAACACATTTAATTGCCGTAAAAAGAATCCTTAGGTATCTTAAGCACACACCAAGCATTGACCTTTGGTATCCCAAATGAGCTTTATTTGAATTAATTGGCTATTCCGATTTTGATTACGCCGGATGCAAAGTTGATAGAAAAAGCACATCCGGAGGATGCCATTTGCTTGGTAGATCACTTGTGTCTTGGTCCTCCAAGAAACAAAATAGTGTGGCTTTGTCCACCGCCGTAGTGGAATACATTGCCGCGGGTGCTTGTTGTGCACAAATTTTATACATGAAACAAACTTTGCTAGATTATGGTGTAGTTCTAGAAAAGATACCTCTTTTGTGTGATAATGAAAGTGCGGTAAAACTTGCTAATAATCCGGTTCAACACTCTCGCACCAAGCACATAGATATCCGCCATCACTTTCTAAGAGATCATGTTGCTAAAAATGATATATCACTAGAAGGTGTAAGAACCGAAGATCAATTAGCGGATATCTTCACTAAACCGCTAGATGAGGCTACATTTTGTAGATTGCGGAATGAGCTCAATGTACTTGATTTTTATAACTTCACTAAAAATTGAGCTTGTGTTGTCTCTTGTATTCATTGTAATATACAACATGTTTAATTTTTGGCAATGCATATAGGGCTTGTCTAACATGGTTAAGATAACCGCCGAAAAGCGTGTGAAGAAGCTTAACCTTTGATCAAACTTGATAAGCAACTAGATTTACTTACATAGTATTGCATATACATGGATGTTGTTTTGTCGTTTTGTTCCATTTGCTCTCTTATTGCCTATTTTCTTAAAAATAATTATAGCCTAAGGCAAAATATTTTGAAAAATATGAGGGCTTGAGAGAGGTCACTCACATCAGTCCCAATTGGTGTTTATTTGGATCTTATTCAAGTTGGGACTTGATTGAAAACAGGCAGCTCGAAGGAACTTTGAAGATTTGCTGGAAAAGGTGCATCGGACACTGCACCGGACGCTGTTGTCCAGCGTCCGGTTAGTTCACAGGAGGTGAACTGCTGGTGAAGGAGTGACCGAACGCTGTGTTTGTGTGTCCGGTTAGGAAGGGATCCAGCGTCCGGTCGATTGAAGGAAAAATAGGCTGTACTGACCGGACCCTGCCTGCGTCCGGTCATGGACCACCGGACACGTCCGGTCCCGATTCCAGAGGAATTGGACTTCTCTGGAATCGACCGGACGCTGGGTGGTAGCGTCCAGTCGCTACCACCGGAGCGTCCGATCAGTGAATCTCGCGCGGCTTTAGGACTCTTTTCCATTTCCTTTCTTGTCTCGTTGGGGGACCTATTTAATCCTGTCGGCCGTACCCTTTGCCCCGCATCTCGCCGTAACCAAAGCTCGTGCCCTAACCGCCGACGCCGCCGCAGCTCGCCGCGCCACCGTAGCTCTGTCCCAAGCCTGCACGCCGAGCACCTCGCGCCAGCCTCGCGCCACCGCATCTGAGCGCCTCCCGCGACCTTTGCGCCGCCGTAGCCAAGTCCGTGCGCCCGGCGCCGCTAGCCAGCGTGCGCCTCCTCACGAGCTCAGGCCACCGCGCGTCACCACATCACCGTCCCGAGCACCTCTCGCAAGTCAGCACCATCCAAGCCCACTGTTCCTGTGCCCTGGCTCTGTCTTCTCGCCGGTAAGGCCTTAGCTTCCTCCTTGCGTGAGTTTGATCCGTTCAAATCTCAATGCATTGACCTAAATCATCTAGGGCCGCCAAATTCATCGCAGTTCTTTGCAACCCTAGCCCCAGCCGGTTCCGAGGTTCCCCGCTGAAGGGTCAAGATGGCGACTAGAGGGGGGTGAATAGTCTTTTCTAAAACTTAATCACGTCGGCTAACCGATATAATTGCGGAATTAAAACTATCAGTCTAGCCAAGACTATACCCCACTATATATGTTCACTAGCACCTTGCAAAGATAACAATTATGCAACAAAGGTGTCGGGCTAGCTAGAGCTCTCCTAATCAATTCTAGGAGCAAGGTCACATAAACCTATGCCACTAGTACTTTAAGCAACAAGGGAGCTCCTACACATGCTAGTAAGCAAAAGCACAAAGCTAACAAGGCTCACTAGCAATGCTCAATAACAAGGCAACCAATGCCTAATTAGAGAGCGCAAATGCTTAGCTACACAAACTAAGCAATGTGACTAACAAGGTTACTAAAACCAAATTAGCCACGCAAGAGAGCTACTTCTATGCTACACAAGCAAGAAGGTAATTAGCAAGCTACACAAGCTATCTAATTACAAGAGCAACTACACAAGCTTAATATGTATAAAAGTAATGGCAAGCTTGTGTAATGGGGATGCAAACCAACGGGAAGAACAAGGTTGATACGATGATTTTTCTCCCGAGGTTCACGTGTTTGCCAACACACTAGTCCCTGTTGTGTCGACCGCTCACTTGGTGGTTCGGCGGCTAATTAGCATCACCCGCTAAGCCCGCACGTCGGGCGCCGCAAGAACCTACCCCTTGAGTGAGGGTAGCTCAATGACACGCTTTACTAGAGTTGCTCTTCGCGGCTCCCGCGGGGCGATCACAATGCCCCTCATAAACACTTCTCCGGAGCGCCGCACAAGCTTCTTGCGCGCTTCGACGGAGACCACCACCAAGCCATCTAGGAGGTGGCAACCTCCAAGAGTAACAAGCACCACCGGCTTGCAACTTGATCACCTAGTGCCACTCGATGCAACCTCATGATGCAATCGCACTAGAATTGCTCACTCACACAATCGGATGATCGCTATCAAGTATGTGTGTGATGGAGGGCTCCCAAGCACTCACAAGCATGGACACTAAGTCCCTTGAGGTGCTCAGCACCAGCTATGGCCGAAGGCCACTTCTATTTATAGCCCCAAGGGCTAAACTAGCCGTTACCCCTTCACTGGGCAACGGTCGAGCCGACCGGACGCTCCGGTCGTGTTGACCGGACGCTGGACCTCAGCGTTCGGTCGCTCGAAGACGACCACGTATCCTGATTCCAACGGTCACTTGACCTGACCGGACGCTGCAGCTTTCAACTGACCGGACGCTAGACCCTCAGCGTCCGGTCGTTTCCAGTAAGCTCCCGAGCATGACCGGACGTGTCCGGTCGAACGCGATCGGACGCAGCCAGTGTCCGGTCACTCCAGCTACTGCGTCACCATACGTCAGCCTGACCGAACGCAGCCAGCCAGCGTCCGGTGCTTTCAGACCCAGCATCCGGTCAGTTGACCGACGCCAGCGTCTTCGCGACCAACTCGTTTTCACTTCTAACTTCTTCACCCTTGCACCAATGTGCTAACCACCAGAATTTGCATCCGGCGCAATAGAAAATAGACATTCCATTTTCCCGAAAGCACCGAATCCCGCCGTGCTTGCTCGGTGGGAGGGAGAGAGGGACCCAAACCCATCTCAACCCTGCAAACACCACCACCTTTGTAAATGTGCCAACACCACCAAGTGTACATCACCATGTGTATGTGTGTTAGCATTTTCACAATCATTTTCCAAAGGATGTTAGCCACTCAACTTGCCACGCCACTTGATCCTAGCGATAATGCAAAGTTAGATCACTCGAGTGGCACTAGATGACCGATATGCAAACAAGTTTGCCCCTCTTGATAGTACGGCCATCTATCCTAAACTCGGTCATAAACTTCTCTACACACCTATGACCGGTGAAATGAAATGCCCTAGGTTATACCTTTGCCTTACGCATTCCATTCCATCTCCTTCAATGTCGATACAACACATGCACCAACACGATCAACAATGATATGATCCACTTCATATCATCACATGATCATATTGGTTCATCGATCTTGACTCTACTTGCTCTTCACCGTTGCCATCGTCCATCGGCGCCAAGTCTTGCTCAAGCTTCACCGCCACGCGGTCCATCACTCCAAAGCCTTCAACTTGCCCTTCACGCTTGCAACCGGTCCATCAAGCCAAGTCTTGTCTTGATCTTCTCCACCTTGATCACATGACTCAATGTCATGTCTCATGTGCATTTAAGCTCCTTCATCATCACATATGTGAGTTTTGCAACATCTCCAAGCCATTTTCACCTCCATGGCATATGTTGCTCATACACATGTACCAGTGGACTAATCACCTATGTATCTCACATAAACACAATTAGTCCACCTAAGTTGTCACTCAATTACCAAAACCAAACAAGGACCTTTCACCCGCGCGATGTCTTTCCTTTTCCTAGATCGCTGATCGTCAGGTAGCTTGCCCGTCGTCTCAATTTCGTACCTACATTGCTTGCTTACTAGGTTTTTCGCATCTATTAGATATATTGTATTTATTCGTATATCCATCTATTCCATCGTGTAGCGAGTCGATGCCGTTGAGGTTCTTGTGGCAGTTGGCAGTCAACTCGGAGCCAAGCTCGCGAGTAAGGATCGAGGCCAAGCCTCGGGAGTGTCAGTTTGACAGTTGATCTTCATCAGCGGCAGTTCATCCTCTTGTCAGATCAGATGGCTCGCACCAAGAACGTTGGTGGTGGTCCGGGTGATGACGATCGGAGGCCCCCGCCTTGCCAGCCTGCAGGACCGAAGGGCAAGGCAACGAAGCAGGTGACATCCAAGAAGTGCAAGTACCCCGACGCAGAGACAGCGAGAGCAGCTACAGTCGCTGAGGCCGCAGAGCATGCCGAGAGAGGCGGTGCCCGCAGTGGAGTTGTCATAGCAGATCAGCTAGCACCCGATGCTCAGGGCAAACTGAGGGAGATTGAGCGACTTCATGGTAGTCCACATGGGACTGTCATGATGGCAGGATGTCGACTAGCTATTGAGGAGCCTCAGCGTCAGGGGGAGTCCTAGCAGGAGCCACAGCAGCAACCCCCACCAGTAGAGCCTTAGCCAGCTCAGGAGACTCAGGAGGGCCAATAGGCCGAGGAGACCGAGCCGGCACCCTAGCTTCGCCGCTCTGGTCGTACCAGTGCTATAGTTCCAGCGAGGCCAGCTACACAGCGCAGGGGTTCACGCCCTTCGCCCAGACCACAGGGTCCACCTCTAATGGTACACCTTGACTTGAGGGCCGCCACAGCCAGACAGGTTCGCCAGTTGAGGTTTGTTGAGTTCGATGCGTGGTTCCCTCCGAGGAGGGATGAGAGAGCAGCTGAGGGTTTCTATACACCGCTCCAGGAGGACTTCTACAACGCATATCTGAACAGTGGGGCAGTGTTCAGATCTCAGAGAGTCTGCAGTTTAGAGTCTATTGTGGCAGCAGCCGGAGAGCACATTAGCCCCTACTTATCATATTTGCCGGGGCTCGCAGATCTGATTGGCCGGACAGGAGTATATGTACCATCTTGGGTCCGGCAGTTTTATGCTTCACTCTACGTTGATCCGCATCACAACTTCATTCACTTTGCATTCAACGGCAGAGACTACAGGGTGATGAGTTTCAGGGCCCGAGAGATACTAAGACTACAGGATCAGCCTATCAAGTTGCATGAGGTATGCTATAGACAGCAGGAGCCTCCTAGGCGTCCTCATGGAGGGATGGTGCCCCCTACAGATCTGGTGCGACATTGCTTCAAGGAGCCCTTTGGTGAGGGGTCGAGCAGGAACCCTAGTGACCTGACTCCTACAGCGCGAGTGCTAGAGGGCATTATCAGGAGGACATTGCTTCCCAGGCTGGGATACAGGGAGGGTCTGACTCGCTTACAGCTCTAGCTCCTTAATGCCCTAATGCAGCAGACCGTGTTTGACATTTGGGACCTCCTTCTATCAGAGATGGAGGATACTATTGCTGAGGGCTTCAAGGGTCGCAGACAGCTTCCTTATGCACATTGGATCACATTCTTGATGCTCAAGTTTGTGCAGGTCAGGACCCCTGAGATGGTTGCAGAGTACAGAGGTGCCACCATAGAGTTTCTAGCATATAACATGGCACAGAGGATCAGGCACAGCACTCCACAGGCACCCGCTCAGCCCAGTCGTCGTCCAGATGTTCCCGAGTCAGCAGCTCAGTAGGACGAGATCATTATAGGCATAGCCGCTACAGAGGGGGAGTAGCTTGAGGCACAGCAGGGGATGACCGAGTCCAGTGATAGCTCAGATGATGACTATCAGCCGATACCTTAGATGCCTCCACGCAGACATGATGCAGAGGCCGGCAGTTCTAGCTCAGCACCACCCGCACCGTAGACGGACCCCGTATTGATTGCCATTCTTGAGCGGATGCAGCGGGATTAGGCTAGATAGGCATAGGAGACTGCTGCCAACTTTGCACAGTTTCAGGCTCGTTAGGACGAGTTCTAGAGGCAGCAGCAGCTCCTTCATCAGCAGCAGATGCTTATGCAGCAGCAGCTCATGGGATTTATGCAGCATGTAGTTACAGCACTTGGGGCCCCACAGCCACAGCCTTCGCCCTAGCTTGCTCAGCCTGCCACCACTTCAATGACCCCAGCTGTACAGCCTAGTGGGCTTTAGAGTCAGGGACAGCCTCCAGCTCCATTTGCTTCACCCACAGTTTAGGTGTCCCAGTGGTTGTCCTCACCGGTTGTAGCCCCGCAGTTCACTCCATATCACACGGGCTTCTCACCAGAGCAGTCACCCTCACTATTCGTGCCTGACACGTCAGTCTCCAGGAGTCTTGGAGCATCCTTCAGCGAGTTGACCAGCATGCCTACACCGCCACACATGCATACCGCCAGTCCTTCTACAGCAGCCCCTGTTATCATGACTACTCAAAGGCTCCCCTCGTCTGTCGCCTTGTTAGATCCTACAATAGACGTCCTTACAGCATCACAGGCAGTACCTGCCCCGGCTCAGACCCAGACCGCTTCAGCGACACTTCCTGCTACAGAGGGTCAGTCAGTTCAGAGCTCAGGGTCAGATGATGATGGCACTCAGTTTCATCTTGCTCCACGTACTTCAGCGCCCGGCTCGTCCGCTGCAGCCCCACCGACCGACCCCTAGGTTTTGGTGTTTTGACGCCAAAGGGGGAGAGGGTTCGAGTATGTAGACTCAGGGGGAGCGAGATTTAGGGGGAGCTAGTTATCTAGTATTAGCTTATTATATACATTTGGAGTTTTATTTGTGTGATACACTATTACTTATGCATTCGTGTGTTTACTTTCATGCATACTTTTATATCTATCTATGTGATAGTGCTATCTACGTGATTGTGATATATGACATGTGTGTTCTTTACTTTGCATTATTTATATGTCATATCACTTGTGTAATGCTCATTTGCCTTTGCTTCCGCGTTTATACTCCGATGCAAATGAGCTTTGTTATTTGTACTCATGCATAATTCATATCCTTTGAGTACATTGTGTTGGCTTGGGTCATATAAGCTTGCCTAACATTTTTGTTCTTATTGACAAAAGTTTAAATGAACCAAGCCCGTCAAAAACCTCACTCTTTCACATACTCGAGGTGGTATTGTCATCAATCACCAAAAAGGGGGAGATTGAAAGCATCTAGGCCCCTAGTTGGATTTCGGTGATTAATGTCAATACAATATTACTATGACTAACGTGTGTTTTGCAGAGGCAATTAAGTTAGGTCATGGTAATGGAGATAGATTGGGCAATCGAGGTTATCATGCCCCTACGATGGAAATCGTTTCGGTTTTCAAAGGATGAACGACAAGGTTAAGGATGACTAGTTCTAAGTGTCGATTGGAGTTGGAGTGACACTTAGAGTAGTTTAGGACTTTGTTTTTCCTTTGGCCATACTATTAAGGGGGGTATGGACGGATAGCTTGACCTAGTTGAGTCTAGTGAGTTAGGTGTGGTGCACACTTATTAAAACTAGCTCTAGGTAGCTCCTATGAATGCCTAAGATCCTTTGGAGCAAACTTCATTCACGTATGATCGAAAGTTGGAAGTGAATGGAAGGTTAAATGCTGACCGGACGCTGGCTCTGGTGTGACCAGACGATGGCCGCAGGGTCCGGTCAGTTCATTTGATCAGCAGACTACGTTCGGTGCGATCGGACGCTAGAGAGGTCAAGTGACCGGACGCTAAGAGGCAGCATCCGGTCGACTCCAGTAAGGTTCCAGAGAAGGGAATCTATGACCGGACGTGTCCGGTCAGTACTGACCGGACCCTAAGGGTTCAGCGTCCGGTCGAGTCCAGTAAGCATCCAGTGAGGGTTTCATGCGACCGGACGCGTCCGGTCAGTGGTGACCGGACCCTGCCAGCATCCGATCAATACATTTTCACAGGCTCGCGGGTTGAACTGACTGTAGCGTCCGGTCAATATGACCGGAGCGTCCGGTCACCCCGCAGAAGCTCATAACGGTTCGTTTTTCAGGCTACCTTATAAATAGAAGCTCCACTCGTGTGTGGAGTCACTTTTGCTCATTCCAACAGCTGAGAAACACGTTTGTGAGTGTCAAGAAGAGCAAGGTCCTAGTGAGGTGATTGAGATTTGAGAATCCAAGAGAGTAGCATCATTAGTAAATCAAGAGTAGCAAAGTGTGCATCCATCTTCTCATTAGGCTTCGCGTGGTAAAAGTGAGAGTTCATGCTTGTTACTCTTGGTGATCGCCATCACCTAGACGGTTTGGTGGTGATTGGGAGCTTGGTGATCACCCGGCGGAGTTTGTGGGTGACCCAACTCAAGTTGTGAGCAGCTTTGAATGATTTGCCGTGATGGAGTGTCGAAGAATCAATCCGTAGAGAGCACTTGATCCTTGCGCGGATCAAAGGGGAGCTACACCCTTGCGTGGGTGCTCCAACGAGGACTAGTGAGGAGTGACGACTCTTCAATACCTCGGCAAAACATCGCCGCGTTCCTCTCTCTCTTTACTTTGAGCATTTACTTTGAGTATTTACTTTGAGCAATTCAATACTTGTCTTTATATTCATAGAATTGCCATGCTAGAGTAAGTTTGGAACATAGGTTACAAGTCCTTTGTGCGTTAGTTTAATAGAAACATTTTTCTAGGCACAAGGGGTTAATTGGGCTATCCGTAGCATTTGATTATTGTAAGAAAATTTAGAATTAACCCAATTCACCCTCCCTCTTGGGCATCTTGATCCTTTCATCCATGCAGCTTTTGCACGTTTTTGTGGTAGTAGTCTATGGTAAGCATTAGTTCGTCCAGTGGATCGCATAGTTCCTGTGACTGGTATATGAGCTGCTGCCTATCTAAACTCGGTTGGAAGAGATGAGATTAACTGGTATGTGAGGTCGGCATTAGTTTTGATGCCTGGAACACAGTGGTCGAACCTGGTCATGTCAGCATTTTGTTGGTTGACTGCATGTATGAGGGTGGACAAGGATGGGTAGTTGAGATCAATGATTCGGTAGCTGAGGACGTTTGTAATGTATCTTAGAGAATGGTAGACTGCCAATGTTTCAGCTGTTGCAGCATTAGCGCAGGGGACTTCATTGTAGCGTGCCGTCAGATTCCCCATGGTGATGAAGGCTTCGAATTTAGTTGGAACTGTTTCGTGAGCAGTCACAACAGTCTGCTGACCATATACCTTCTCAGTTGCGGCAGCATGGATGGTTTTGAGGCGTGAAGCAAATGCCGGTGGTACCGCTGTCTGCATTTGTGGTGTATTTGCAGATTTTAAAGTTTGTAAATGTGGGAAAACATGATGGACATACTTGGGTTACGAAAGCGATTGGGCGTACCTTTAGAGGATCGGGTATTTTCTGGAATGCTTTGATGTTGACAGATGGATGTTGTTGACGCTGTGCAAGGTCGATAATGTCGTGTATAATTTTTGCCCGTCCGTCTGCGTCTAACAAGAGTTGGTGGAGCCACTGAGCCACGCTGTAGAATTAGGCACTGTCGTTTTCGTGGTCCCTGTAATCAAACTTGTGTATGGCATAGCATAGGTTATCTGCCGCTGCGTTCAATCTGTGTGAGAATTGTTGAAGAAGAGTGTCCATGTGCACAGATGTGTTTCTGCAACAGCATAGGTAATGTGCCCTTGTGCTGTAAAAGTCCTTGATGTCATTTATGATTAGGTAACTGAAATCAGGTGCTCTGAAGTCGTACGCGCTGCCTAGAGCTTCAGCGTAGGTATCTTTGAGTGCTTGTTTACCTGATTGCACGAAGGGTTTCAGTGTTTTGTCTGGGATATACTATCGTTATGATTTGTGTGGACAAAGGTAAGTTACCTTTTCTTTGCGTGGCTGTTGACGGTAATGGCAGAATTGCCAATGGATCAACTGGTATCGACGACTTTGCCGTGGGTGGGCCTGGGTACAGGAGACGATAGAGACGTTGGAATTTTTTTTGTGGCCATTGCGTGGTTGTACTTTGTTGGTAGAAAATGATTAAAAAGTCGGTTGTAGTTTGTACCTGTCATCCATGGTATTTGTGCCATTTCATTTTCTGTCGACCAAGCCACCAAATCCAGTGTAACCACCAAATCCAGTGTAAAAGTGTGAGTCTGTAGCATTTGTTTGGAAAGGAGGCGATGTTGTAGGCCAGGATCTTGCAGGTAGATTATAAAGTTGGGTTTTTGGAACTGGATATGGGGGTTTGTAACATAGGGAATCAGGGTGTGCTTTAGCTCTGTTAGAATTAGGTTGACCCCCTTTTTTTAAAATTCCAAACTCACGCAAGCCTACACGAACACGACGTTCGTGCAAGATAAGAAACCCAAAACGCTGCATCAGTGAGGATGTATAATATCTTAGATGAACATAAGAAAAGGAGACGCACAAGGCAGGCAGGCTGAAGAACGGACCTGGAAAGAACAGGCAACCAACAAGGACAACAACGGCGCCGACGGGAACCTGTAGGGGGAACAGAGCGGTCGAATCAGGCAAGGGCACAGGAAACAGAGAACCGAAACGCATCTATAACACACAATGAGACGGAAGCAGGTGAATAAAATCAGCGCGCACCAACTGGACGACGCGCACCAACTAGACGACGGCGAGATTCTCCGGTGGCACAGACGCGTGGCTGAACGGCGGAGCAGCGACCCCTGGCCACAACTCAGAGGCGTGTGTCGACAATGAACGCAGCAGCAACGACGAGGGGAACCTACAGGGGCAACGAAGCAACCAAATCAGACATTGGCACACCGAAGAGCGAACCGGACCGCATGTAGCGCAGAAGGGTGGATAAGACAGAAGAGAGGCAACAGTACGACAGCGAGGCTCTCCGCGGGAACAGCCGCTTCCTTGGACGGCGGAACCGCGACGGCCGTCCACAGGCCCCGACGACGGCTCCCAGTAGAATGCTGGACATCCCCAAGGAGGCGAAGCCGGGCCCGCACCCCAGGCCCTGCGGCGGCGCGAGGCCGCCGAGGAGGGGCAGCAGCGACAGCGTACAAAGAAGCGCCGACAGCGAAGGAGGCGGAAGGAGAGGAGAGCGAGCGAGCAGCGGAGCAACAGGCCGAGGGAAGGGAAGAGAAAATGACAGCAGGCCGATTGGGGAAAAGCCGAGGACGCAATTATTGATGGCCAAATCGGAAGGCAAGGTCACAGAAACAAAGGCAGAAGTGGATTCAGACAGAAGCCAAACCGAGAAGCTCAAAGGTAAGAGGAGAGAACAGTTAGAGAATCAGGCACCCACCTCCCAACATAACAAGAGGCACGGTGGCCGTCAACCAACAGATTGCACGGTGTAAAACATGTAAGCCGACGTGTATAGAGGAGCAGGCGAAGGAGCTGGCCATCTTTTTGGCTTTTAATTAATTAATAATATGGACGACAGCAGTGGAAACAACTAGCATGTAACCCCGCGATTCGCGCGGGAGGGAAGAAAATGCATAAGTATGACGGGAAAAGGGTATCGCAATATTTTGTTACAGTGAACGGTTCGAAAGGTATGAGCAAATGTCAGGGAAACTAAAGGGTAATACAAATTAGAAGATTGCAATAACGACAGGTGAATCTCATATGTCAGCATTAGGAGTGAAGTTAATATTACGGCCAAAATTCATTGTTGTAAATGAAGCGAAATTGAAAGCACAGCACACATGGAACACACATATAGACATAGTGCTTTACTAATAACGAAATAAGAAAGCAGCAGCCTGCCTGCACCTCCAATGTGTATTAGCCGCTGATGTCGTAGTGACGAATAAAATCAAAGATCTGAAGCATCCTTGTTCCTTCTTCCAAGATCTAGGTGAGCGGAGGAGCATCATCAATAAATTTTCTAGTAACTAATTGATCTCTAGGGAAATGTGAGGCAGTTGGAACCTGGCAAACTGATCCTTGTAGTCCTGGGTTGTAAGCAAGCAACCAACATAGAAAGAAGGGAGCAAATCAAAATTACCTAGGATCCACCTGTGAAGACTGGAAGTGGGGCTCAAAAATAAAATTGCTGACCAGGACAATTTTGATTGATAAAACAAAAATGAAGATGAAAAATTATCCGCACCGACTCCAGGAACATAAGGTCAGCAAGTATTGTACTTATCAAATCGAATCAGCATATCAAAGAAGCTCCTGCAAGTAGCAGCATGAAGTCAGTAACTGAATACCGAACAGATTGTCGAGAAAATGTGAGAACAAAAGCAAATGGTTGTAACATGAGTTGGAACCTGGATTGTAAATGTTGGGTAATATATGTGGCCCTTCCATGTATATGACCACTTCATTAACGTATCTCTGCATTTAAATAGCATAACATGAGTTAGAACCTGGTATTGTACAGCTTTGTAACAGGTTGTTGTTGAAGGACACAATATGAAGGAGAAATTTCTGGTGCAAATATCAGGCAACGATTTATAAAAAGACTTATGCTGCTGCATGGGTAGTCATTCAGTAGCTCAAGGGATCAGACACCTCCAATTAAAACCGCTAACACTGCTACAATGTAATGAGCATGAAGAAAGGAAAAGATAAGGCGCTGATCCCATTTGCTAGTGCGAGGATTATGTGGAGGAACACAATTATTTCATATAAGAGGCTTAGCCCAAGAGTATAGCAGGTAACCCCACGCTTCGCACGGCCAGCAGACTAACAATATACACAATGTATAACTATTTCTTTTGGCAGGAAAGATAACTTTGTAAACCCCTAGGCAAGTCTGTTGCATCAACCAGTAGGTGGTAACTAACCTTCTTGAACCATGAAAATTGCTTTTGGCCTGGACCATGAAAACAGCTTTTATGGCGGTCCATAATATCATTGATTGCTTTAAAGGATTTCTCTGGCTAATACTTTGGTGCCTGCTTGTGCACAAATATATGACAATGCTAAACATTTGAAGCAATGAAGGTATAGATGAAGTCTGACCTTGGAGAGGATCAAGCCTGCCGTTCACGCGGTTAGAGTAGAATGGGCAGATGGAAGTATCAGATAACCATGGCGCCACCATTCTGTGACTAACATTTGGTGCATTAAGTCTGAACCCGACCAGTCTGTCGAGCATGTTGCAAGCTGAGCCGGGGCATATGTAGGTGGATCATGGAGGGGTGAGCAGCATTAGTGATTAGTTACGACAAAGAACAATGGGAACAACATGCATAAGGGGAGTGGTGAGCATGGGGACTGACTTGGGGCGGATGGCGTCCACCCAGCGGTGCTCATGAGCTGGCTGTGAGGTTTAACTGGACTGCCATCGCGCGATGGCTGCACACTCAAATATACGAAGTGAATACCTGCGAAAAAAGAAATCATTCTGTAGCAAATAAGCAAAGGTATGTAGTGTATGGGGTCGATCATCTTATTTTTTGTGCAGAGAAAATACATTTGCCAAATTCAGTTCAGCAACTGAACAGAACGTTTTTTTTTAACGAACAAAGCTTGCCTCATAGATTATCTGGTAGAAAATAAAATTGCACTGCAGCAATGAACAAAACCAACGAATATGACAGTGAACTGAAAGGAAAAAGTAATTTATTGGCTAATGCACAACTAACATCTATGTTCTGAATGACATACACAAATTTTCTTTGTCTCAATGTTCAGAGATGTAAATGAGCTTGCAGAACCAAAATGACTAAACACGATGCTGCTCATGTGCACTTAAACCAATTTTTGGTAGCAACTGTATTAGGTCTATATGCCTGTAGGACACAACAAATTGTTGGAACCAAGAATATAGTGAGGTGATAATTTTAAGCAACGAAATCTTGGCTCACACCTGTAAGCACCTCAGAACCTTGTGAAGCGCAGGGATGGCTGCCAATGCCAGGCAACATGGTGATGGGTGCCAATCATTATCGTAACCCTAGCGGAGGAAGCCATATAATGTCTTCAAAATGGAGAAAGACGCAGCAGTACCACACATTGAAGAATCTGTAGAATTAGTCAGTGATGAAGTAGGTATGCATTTACCTGCTTGAATTCGATGGGAAAAACATTTTAGTTTCTTAATACCTAGCTACAGAGGTAAGCTTCATTGTATTAGTACTGGCCATTACTCTTGATTCTGAGCCAATCAACTGATCATTACAACATAGTCTTGTGGGATGAGTTCCTGGTATAGTCCTGTAGAACCAAACAGATTGTGAGGCCGTACTGAACATTTGTATCCCCAAAAAAATGAAGGTGCACACACCAGATCGAAAGCTATAGAAAATAACTGCAAAGACAGACATGAAAAAGCAATCGAACTGGATCTCGGACATGAAGATCTAGAACTATAAATGACTGGATGCAGAGTGCCATACCTTGGGTATGTTGTTGCTGTACGTCTGCATGTATGCAGCATGGATTACGCACATCATGAGAGATAGGGAAGGAGAGGGAACAGATAGATAGCGCTTGGTAGAGGATGAGAGAAAAACATTGCCAATGGAGGACACAATTCGAATACAGACGACGAAGGGGGAGGGGATCTGATGTAGGGGTGGCGCCTTCGTGCCGAGGTCGTCGGCGTGGATGGGGCGTCTTGCGGACGGCGCTCGGAGGGGCAGCGGGGCGGCGCGCCGGCAGCGGCGGCGCTGGGCGGGGCAGGCGCGGGCGCGGGTGCGGCCACGGAAACCGGCGGGGGTCGCCCGCACCGCGCCGTGCCGGGCGGCAGCGGCCGCCGGTGGTCCGCACAGCTGGGTTGGCGCCGGGCCGGCCGCCTGTAGCGCGCGGAGGCGGACGCGCCAGGCGGCGACGGCGAGGAGCGCCGACTCCGCCGAGCACGCGAGGACGGCCTTCTGAGGGAGTGGGCACGGATAAGGCTGACGCCGTGGGGCAGTTTTGGGAGGGGTGGAGTGATGTCCCGTTGGGGGCATTTACGTATTTATTATTATTACACATTACTGACACATGAGTCATTGACATTATATTTTTTATATTACTCCTATTATAATAATAATAATAAATATGTAAATAATCCTTAAGAAACTTGGCTACGTGGCTGGCCTACAATGGAAACGTGTGGAGGCATATGATCGAACGGGTGGGATTGGAGAACTGTGGATGAACAGAAGGTTGAGTCCTCCATGCACCGATCTGCTGTAGAACTAGAGTACTCCCTCCCTCTATTATTTGCACATCTAGAATTTAGCGTGAAAACCAAGACAGTTGCTTAAAATGATGCTTTTGCCCTTATACAAAAGTGACTACGGAGGCAGAAGGCATTCTCCAAATTGACTAGAAGCATCGTCTATTTTTTTAAATACAGCTAATGATGGAATAAGTGGTTGAAAAGGCTTCTGAGTCTGAACAAAGGTGGCGGAGTCGATTTTTTTCTGCTTCCGTGAACTACTGCATTGGATCAGTCCATACTCTGGGACGGGCTGCATGCGTCCGCTAGGTTCAAGGCTTCAGGCCTATGTGACCGATTAATGTTGGAAAAATTTTGAACGCGAGACGTCCGATTAATTTGTGACGGAGGGAGTAGATTTCACCGGATAATAATATATAATATATAATATATAATATAATATTATAATAATAATATATATCATGTCATGCTCACAATGCTTACCCTGTTCGCTCTATGATTACCCTATTTGTTTGTAGCCATTCAGTGTTTTCTCTCTCACAATAAAATAGTATCAGTCGACTTATAAGCCTTGAAAACGATCAAGCGAACAGAATGTACGTGGCACTGGCACAGTTCTCTTTATTCAACATTTTAGCTTTTTCTTTTTCTTTTTTCGTTCTCTTTTCTCTTTTCAATGAGACATGTTAATCCATAAATAAATACACATAATAATTTTGGATACACGTGCACTCATACATCCTGTTCGCTTGGCTTATAAGCAGTATTTTTTCAGCCAACGAATATTATTTTTCTCTCACAACAAATCAGCCAATAATACTTTCAGCAATGGCTTATCAGCTAAACGAACAGGGCAATATTTCTCCAAACCTTGACTTTCACCTCCTCTATTTCCCTTCGTTCCAATTTAAATTGCTAATTTACTCTAGCTTTAAAGTTAAACTTCTCTAACCTTAGCTAAAATTATATTTGAAAACACTATGACTAAATTTATAGAATACAGTATTAACTAACACCGACAGCATCTAATTATTTTTTATTAAATTCTCCGTATTTTGATAGTGGGTTTGTTTGAACTTATAGATGTAATGTATTTTTTTTCTCAAAACTTAGTTAAAATGAAATAAGTTTACCTTAGAAGTTAGAACAAAATCAAGGTGAGCTATAATTTAGCGGAAAGAGTATTATGGTATGAGAAAGTCTTTGAGGACATAGTTTCAGCGTTAATTTCTCTTACAATATATTGACAATTACTGGAAAAAAAACCAACATCTCGTCAAATGATATGCAAAGTATGAATCCATTGACATATCTTTTTGTGCACAGAACATGCACACATTTTGGCTAACTGATGGTCAAAGTCTACACATGATTGACTTCTTTGGATTATAGTACGCCTTGAATTTTGAAATTGAAAGAATACCTACAAATATGAGATTCAAAACAATCATACACAAATAGGGATCCAAAACAAGAAAAATGTTCATACGTAAATAGTTGCCACAAACATTCCATATACCAGATAATAAGTTGTGCTCAATTTTCCATACATATGTATTTGTTACTTTTTGTGAGAACATATACATAAAGCAATTTATAAACAATAATTCGGTTGGTCAAGACTAATTGTCAAAGTTGAGGTTTGCAAGGCTGCGATGATGCAAAAATCGCATATATCCATGGTTGCTCAAAGGCAAAAGTATATACTTTCTGCCGGTGAGTTTGAATTTGATGAAAAGGAGCATGAGTAAGGGTCTATTTAGTACTAGTGGATCCAAATAGACCTGCTAATAAATATGCTAATTATTAGCTAGGGCTGCTAACTATTAATTTTTATTAGCCGGCTTGGAATTGCAAATAGAAGATAGTATATATATGTATCTTCAACTTACTATCCAACCAGGTATTAAGAGGTGGGTCCAAATGTCACCCACCGAAGTTTAGCTAGCTAAATTTTTAGTGCTAATGAGTAATGAATCCAAACAAGCATTTATCTATACAAGCTTTGGAAGGATCCAATCGAAATATCAAACTACATTGAGCAAGTTAAACAATACTACTTCCGTCCCAAAATAAATAACTTTATAAGATTTAAAATTTGTTCCACAAAAAAATATCATTTTACACAAGCATGGAACACTATCTCCTAATGGGGAAGCTAATCATGGTGCATGCAAATGATAACGGTCAAATCCAACTGATATTTTTCGAAAATGAAAGGAGATGAGGATACATGCATCTTTTGCTAGCGTCCTTAATCTATCTGAATATTCTTAAAAACTTATATATTATGGGATGGACGGAGTATCTCCTAGGTGCCAAAATATAAGTATTTCTAACTTTATTGTATGCTCAAATTAGCATTAGTCTATTTTAATTTATAGAGAAATATATTAGCATGTACCACTTTAAACGAAAACTATAAAACATATTTCATATATAATAAATGTAATGAAACAATACTATTATTTTTTCTATAAATTTAGTTCAACTTAAATAGTTTGATTTACGAAAGATTGGAAATACTTTGTAATGAAAAGGAACTACCGTGTCACCCCCCACCCAAAAAAAATTATATAATGTGTTATAACTTATAAGTTCAAATTCTAAAAGAGAAAAGGGGCTAATGATTGGAAGGTGAATTTATTTCGTGGTCTAAGTTTTTTTATTATGACATAATTTGAACATTTATCTTTACAATAAAAAAGGCTTAATAATCATTTAATCTCTCTATTTGTTGAGGAAAATACTTTGGATAACTAAGCACATTATTACACAAAAATAAAATTACTAAGACCATATTTTTTTCCAAATTACGTTGGACTATCTTTTAACTTCAATCAGGAAAACACCTCTTATATTACTTTAGACCATCAAGTATAATTGCAAAAACTTTTTCAAAACTAAGTACAATTGGGTTGTACTAGTTCTTCTAGCAAATGTATTACATTTTTCTAACCAAATTTATTGTAGTCGGGAATATGAGATAACTTGGTCACAAAGTGCCATCTTTTTAAGAATGTCTCGGGTAACCTGATGTTATTTCACAAGCAACTTCTGCTGTGCTTGCTATCAGTTAAAATCACATTACAAGTTACCCTAAATAAATCACATTGGATGTTCATGAAACATAATTCACGGATAGATTTTTCATTAACGACAATATAAAATTCCCAAATTTTTTTAATCACGTATGCTAAGAAAACTCGAATACGTATGCTGCGGAAACCAGAATAATATTTCTCAGCTTCTCAAAAAAGAAATAAATGATATTTTCCACTCCCAACGGAAAAAAAAACGAGAGAGGAAAAAAAAATGGCAGCCGGCAATCCAACGGCGGGGACCTCGGCCCCCGCCCGCGGCATAGAAAAATCGCGGCGGGGCCGACGAGGGGGGGGGGGGGGATGGGGGGGGGCAGCCTCGTCATTTCCCGCGCCCTCCTGCTTTCCCTTTATCTCTCCCCCACCTCCCCACGTTTCGCCCCCATTTCGAAGCCCACCGAATTCCCTGCGATTCCTCTCCCCTCGCCTCCTCGTCTTCCTCTAGGGTTAGCACCTCGCTACCCCCCGATTCAATCCGATTACCGTCCCTTCTCCCTCCGATCTGTAGATTTGGGGGCTTTGGCTCGACCTCGCGCGCCCGATCCGGGCCGTCCCTTTTTCTGTTCTCTCTCTCTTTGTTCTCCCTTGATTGACAAATATTTGATCGGTTTCTATGCCTCGTTCGCGCAGGGATCGCCGGAGAGGAATCGCAGAGGACCGTCTCATCCGAGGTTCGTGTGTCTGGCCACTCTGCATCCAATTTCTTTTTTCCGATTTTTTTTAATTTTTTTTGTTTTAATTTTTTTTCTGTTGTCCGGGTCAAAAGCTGTGAATTATATATATTTTTTGTGTGCTGGTTGAATGGGTCGATGCGGAACTAATTGAGCCGCCCCGATTTATTTGATTTGGCCTCGATTCGCTGTAGCAGACAGCGGACAACAGCCAGAGAAAAATTCGGGGGATTGTTCTGTTCATCTGATATAAAGGCGACTCCTTTCCTTTCCACGTATTGGCTGTGGTTGTTGCGGCTAGTTGATGCCTGCCTCTTTAGGTGCTTTGCCCAAAGTTAGTGAGCAGATATGGTTGCTACTTTGTAGATTTGTTGCGTAAAGCGGCGAAAAGTTGCGGCCTCTTTCTACAATTAATTCCACCCCTGGTGTGTTGCCGTTAGGTGATTCGGTTGTTAGCCAAATGATAGTGCAGGTTCCATTTGATAGTACCTTCATTTTGGGCGTTTGGCCAAGGTACAATTACCCTTTATAAGATGCTTCTTAAAGTAAATTTAGTCCATCAGAGGGTTTTGATTCATTAGGTTGCCGCATGTCTTACTGAATCAAGGCAGTACCAACTTTCACATGGATTTTATGATTGTTTTTTTACTACTACTAGTAGCAACTTTTAGGAAGCTGCGTGTGATACATTATGTCTGCTACTCTGGTATTGATCCTTTGTTTCGTATCATTTCTAGTTAAGGAAGCCATGGAGCACAAGGAGACTGGATGCCAGGCCCCCGAGGGACCCATCCTTTGCATCAATAACTGCGGCTTCTTCGGAAGCGCAGCTACCATGAACATGTGCTCCAAGTGCCACAAGGAGATGATAATGAAACAGGAGCAGGCCAAGCTGGCTGCCTCCTCTATCGACAGCATCGTCAATGGCAACGATGCTGTCATGGAACCAGTTGTTGCTGGCAACACAGTGGTAGCTGTTGCTCCAGTTGAGTTGCAAACAATGAACGTGCAGCCCACTGATGTTGCTGGACCTAGCGAGGGGGCGGTGGTGATCTCCAAAGGGAAGGTAGGGCCAAACCGGTGCAGCACTTGCAGGAAGAGGGTTGGACTTACAGGATTCAACTGCCGGTGTGGGAACTTGTACTGTGCACTCCACCGCTACTCTGACAAGCATGACTGCAAGTTTGACTATCGGACTGCTGCTAGGGATGCCATTGCCAAGGCTAATCCAGTGGTGAAGGCGGACAAGCTCGACAAGATCTAGGGTTTCCTACGGTTGGCTCAAGGAAGATTGCAACCTGTGGTACTTCTTCATCATGCGGAATTGCTGCTCTGCCCATGCCTTTCCCTTTCATGTTTGCTGCTACAATCTTGTTGTTCGGCATTGCAGTGCATGGTGCACACTTCCGCAGCCTGCCTCAAGAATTCTCGCCTCTGCATCTGGTCAGTTCAAATGTTTTGCATGTTGGCTATGTTGTGTAAGCTTTTATTTATGGCGTCTCGCTCAGACGGTATTTGGCTTCGCATTTAGCTAGCTATGTGATGTACTATTGTTCCTGGTGTTACACTGCAACCAGTAATAGTAATATGCAACTGTCCGTTAAATGGTACTGATGACCATTTGCATTCTCAGTTATTTTACTCTATAGGTGGTAGTCTCATGGCACTATACTTTTTTTTTGTTCATAAGTAAAGCTTTTTTTTTTGGTTGAATAGCAAATTGGAAGGACTTTGCATATCACACATTGATGTACCTGCGAACTGGGAGCAGTCATGTCTCACTACAGTATCTGTTGAAATCCTTGACACATCTTGATTGCACATAAACTAGTATAAGTTGGGAAGAAGATCGAGCAGCTTATTGGAGTACCTAGAAGATTGATTATGAAGTAGAGTCTCTCTACAAGGAATTGGTCATAAATCATAATTCAGCTCAATACAGCCTTTCTAAACATCAACTCTTCATTCGAGCATCAGATAGCTCAGTTGAAACTTAAATATTGTTTTGTGGATATTCATGGCTTTATTTTACTGTTCCATTTTTAACCCTCTGCAAAATTCCAAATTCAGTTGGATTGGATGTTCATCGCACTGCTTTTGTTGTGCCGACGGTTCTACATCCTTTGTGCAAGTGCAAAGGATAGTTCGAAAGATAGATGCACGTCAAATGTAGCATGTTCGCTTGCTCGTAAACGATCGTAAATTTTTAACCGGGAACAGTGTTTTTCTCTCACACCAAACCAGTCAGCAGTAAATAATCCACGATACGATACGGCCTCCCGAGATGAACCTGAGATTTTTTTCCCACATGATCTGCGTCAACGTGTTGTGGAGAAAAAACACTCCCATCTTCTCTCACAAGACCTGCTATTGAAAGAGTTGAAAAAAAAGAGATCTGGGCCTCGTTTAGATGCTGAAAAAATTTCAACCCGATGAATAGTACCACTTTCGTTTTATTTGACAAATATTGTCCAATCGTGGACCAACTAGGCTCAAAAGATTCATCTCGTGATTTCCAACTAAACTGTGTAATTAGTTATTTTTTTTACCTACATTTAATACTCCATGCAAGCGGCTAAAAATTGATGTGATGGAGAGAGAGTAAAAAAACTTGGAATTTTGGTGGCATCTAAACAAGGCCCTGCTATTGAATGTGATGAATGGCCTCCTCGCTGTCAAGAGTACTGCTTGGATCTTGGATCTCATTCATATTTCCTCTCATTTCTGTGCAGCGCCAGATGCAGATTCCTGTTTGATGGTTACCGTTGTACCAATCACAAGTACCCGTATTGCCGATCCAAAGATGATCTGCAATCTTAACACCGGATCAACCGCGACATTTGAGAGTTATTGACGAGCGAGATAGGTGTCCATGGTGTCCCCATGATGGCATGGCATGGCATGGCCAGCTGCCCAAGCCATGCCTTTGCACAGGGATTTCGATGTATATTTTTTTAGACAAACTCGAGAGCTTTATTAACTCACGTGGGTTATTTTAATCCCTATAATTGCCAACTCCCTAGGCCAGTCCGGAGCTTTGCCAAAACCAGGAATTAAAAGGTCTTTCCTGTGAATGGGCAATTTCTCGACTTTAGTAGATTCATCAGTAGTATGTTGGGTTACCTTTCTATAGCCCAGTGCCACTTCTAACAGAAGACCATCTCTTGCCACCAGTGTCTCCATAGTGAGCACATCCGGGGCATCGTGTTTTGTTTACTTCAAATGCTTTACAGCACTAGAACCCATGTCGTATTTTGTTTCAATATGCATCCATGTATGTGCCGTTGATGAAAAAAAAAGCTTCATGTAAGGGCCCGTCTAGAATTGGCCCACTCTAGATTTTAAGACTCCGCACTCCGAAGTCCACTCCAATCCTATGTTAAAGGCGCTGGGGCAGAGAATTAACATGTGTTTGGCTCGTAAAAAATAAAAGTCGTTTTCTCTTTTCTAGATAATAGCTTTAAACCCAAACGACTTGCAATTTGCAATTTGGAATGTAGGGAATAGTAGGATAGTCTTGTCTGTTGGTCCCGATATCTCACGCATGGGTGAGTTGACCACCCACCGTCATTACCGACCATACAATACGGCTGGAGGCAGAAGAGGGAGGAAGAACAGAGCGCGCACACATACATAACACAAGCACCAGCGTTGGCCAGAGCTCTGTAGAGAAAATGACAAAACTAACTCGCTCACTTTACTGAGTTGCAGTGGAAAGCTATATATACAACTCTACTCATCTAATCCTAGTACACAGACGTGCCAGACTGTCATGCTGCTACAGTGCCAGATGTGACAGCAGGACTGACTTTGGCGCTTGCACCTGCTGTGGCTACAGTGCGGCAGGGGAACCTTTCGGCGCCTACCTCTGCCGCGGCTACAGTGCAGCAGCAGGGAGCTCTTTCGGCGCCTGCCCCTATCGCGCGTTCAGAGATGGGAGAGCGGCAGATTACTTTATAATTCTTCCCCTAATCCTGCTGCTAACCCTAGAACCTCCACCATGCCGATCATCTTCTTCAGCTCCGTGAACCGAAGACAGCCGAGCGGCTTGGTGAGGACGTTCGCGAGTTGCCGACCAGTTTCGACGAACTCGATGATAATCTGTCCTCTATCGACACAGTTTCTGAGGAAGTGGAACTTTGATGTCGATGTGCTTGCTCCGGTCGTGGAGAACCGAATTCTTCACGAGGGCGATGGTGGGCTGGTTGTCCACCATCAGTGCTGGTGGGTGAGCTTCCACACCGGTTAGCTCGCCCAACAGCCGGCGTAGCCACACAGCTTGGCACACCGTAGTGGCCGCCGCCACATACTCTGCGTCTACATGCGACGACGGGGGAAGGAGGAGCTCGTCGTCGACGTGTATGTGGACGACTTGATCATCAACGGCGCACGTGTGGAGGATATCGACAGCTTCAAGCATGAGATGGTGGCTTGTTTTCGAATGAGTGATCTCGGCGCGCTCTCCTACTACCTCGGCATCGAGGTGAGACAGGGGAAGGAGACGCTCACGCTCGATCAGAGCACATACGCCTCGAAGCTGTTGAAGCGGAGTGGTATGGCTGAGTGCAAGCCGTGCGTGACTCTGATGGAGGAGTGGCTAAAGCTGACGAAGTCTAGTACCACGGCGAGGGTAGATGAAATACTCTACCGGAGCATCGTCGGTGGTCTACGCTACCTAGTCCATATGAGGCCGGACATTGCCTTCACAGTGGGCTACATTAGCCGCTTCATGGAGGATCTTCGAGAAGATCACTGGGCAGCGGTGAAGCGGCTACTGCGCTACATCAAGAAGACGGTGGATCAGGGGATCGTCTTTCCCAAGACCGGCAGAAATGGGCTACAACTCACTATGTTCAGCGATGCAGACATGGCGGGGGACATCGATGGACGGCGAAGCACCTCTAGCGTGCTCGTCTTCCTCGGGTCGGCTCCAATCTCATGGTTGTCGCTGAAACAGAAGATGGTGGCGCTGTCCACGTGCAAGGCAGAGTACGTGGCGACAGCCACAGTGGCGTGCCAAGCTGTATGGCTACGTCGGCTGCTGGATGAGCTGACCGGTGTGGAAGCTCACCCATAAGCACTGATGGTGGACAACCAGCCCACCGTCGCCCTCGCAAAGAATCCAGTTCTCCACGACCAGAGCAAGCACATCGACATCAAGTTCCACTTCCTCAGGGACTATGTCGATGGAGGGCAGATCGTCATCGAGTTCGTCGAAACTAGTAGGCAACTTGTGGACATCCTCACCAAGCCGGTCTTGATCCTGAATCTTCAGGATCCCACTCTCGATCAGTACCTCGCATCCACGCTGGTCCAGCTCTCCGATGCTGACGATGCTTGAACGCAGCTACGGGATGTAGTACACATCCATCAGCGCGCGGTGCTCATCGTTCTGGCACCTGAAGATGATGGTGTCGCACCCTCGGATCGCCATCCTTGAGCCATCACCAGACTTCACCATGCCGGTCATGCTGCCGTCAAGCTCGAAGAAGGCTTCCTTGGTGCCTGTCATGTGGTTGTTGGCGTCGGAGTCCAGGTACCACCACTGCTCCTGCTCGTCGGCCACACGTCCGAGGTGGACTTGGGCGCACGGTTCGTCGAGGTTAACAACCTTCAGAGCGTTGCCGTGCCCTTCCACCGCCATCACCTCTTTCTTCTCCTTGGCCTCAACGTCGTGCAGTGCACAAAACATCATCATTAGGAGAGTGGTCTCATCATCCTCATCAGCCTGCGCTAAATGATCCTCAGCCTCAGCCTTCTTCTTCTTCTTCTTCTTGCGATTTAGGCACTTCTTTGCTCAATGGCCCATCTTCCCGCAGTGTCGACAGGCGTTGGGATCGACCTTCTTCTTCTTCTCCGAAGAAGGCTTGCCGCGGCGCTTGCCATTGCCACCGTGGCTGGAGGAGGCTTTCTCGAACTTCTTCTCCTTCATCCGGGCAGCCCACTCCTCCTCTATCAGCAACAACTTGCCGCTGTCCATTGTTGATATGGCCTGCTCTATGCGCTCGTCCATCGCTCATAGATGGCCTATCACATCCTCAATGTTGAGGGTGGACAAGTGCAACATCGTCTCTATGGAGAGAGCGATCTGGATGTACTTCATTGACATGGAGTGTAGGTACTTGGAGACCGCCTCTTCTTCATCGATGGTGATGCCGTGGCTCCTCAGCTTGCTGATGAGCGACTACAGGTGGAGGGAGAAGTCCTTCACTGACTCACCATCCTTGAACTTGAGGTTAGCGTACTCTTGCTTCAACAGCTGGGCCGTCGCCTTCTTTACGCGGTCAGAGCCAACGGGCATTGTTGCAATAGCCTCCCACACCTCCTTAGCAGAGTTCTTCGCCCCCAATGGCTCCATATACTCCGCTGGCATAGCAGCGAGGATAGCCTCCAACGCTGACATGTCGTCTTCTTCGTTGTTGGTGCCCTTGTCAATGGCATTCTAGAGTCGTCGGGCTCTGAGCTTGACCTTCATGGTCACCGCCCACTCGCCATAGTTGGTGCGAGTCAGCATCTGCCAACTGGTGCCGCTAACCTCCCATATCGTGCGCACGATGACCTCTTATCATGGCTAGGAAGCCACAACAGCACCACTGCTGTCGCCCATCTCTAAACCGTCCGTCATTGCCAGCAGTTAGTCCGGTGACGGTGCTTGTACGGCTCCAATACCACTTGTTGGTCCCGAGATCTTCCGCATAGGTGAGCCGACTGCTCACCGTCATTGCCGACCACAAACACTATGGCTGGAGGTAGAAGATGGAGGGGGAACATAGCGCACACACACAGCACAAGCACCAGCGTTGGTCAGAGCTCTACAGAGGAGATGGTAAAACCGAACTCGCTCACTTTACTGAGTTGCAGTGGGAAGCTATATATACAACTCTACCCATCTAATCCTAGTACACAGACATACCAGACTGCCATGCTGCTACAGTGACTAGATGTGACAGTAGGGCTGACTTTGGCGCCTGCCCATGCTGTGGCTACAGTGCGGCATGGGAGCCTTTCGGAGCCTGTCCCTACCGCGACTACAATGCAGCAGTAGGGAGCCCTTTCGGCCCCTGCCCCTGCCGCGCGTTCATAGATGGGAGAGCAGCAATTACTTTACATTGTCCTGTCCTAGTTTTTGGATTGTGATGATTCAGTCTCCTATTTGATTGAAGGAATTGGATTGTCCCTGTTTTGTGTTTAATGACAGGGATGCTAAAGAGTGGGACTAGACACTTGACCTATGAGGCCCACTTGTTAGTCTCTTTCTTCTTCCTTTCCTTCTTCTTACTTACCTCATATATAGTGATCCCATCCTAAGATCAACAAGTGCCCTCCACTCTCAACAGTCAACACCCTTGGCTCCACGCCTCCCTCACCCTCTGCAACCACCTGAAAGGACCTAGGATGCCGCCTAGAGGGGGGTGAATAGGCGTTTTTGAAAATTAACACCTTTAAATGCGGAAACGATTAGTAAAGGGAGTTTCCAAAATGGAAACTCCAAATAAAGAGTAAGACCACCCCTCACAAGTTAACCACAGAGTATACAAGGTATAAAGAATATATCTAGAAGCTACAACCCTGCAACACCAAGTTAGAACAGAGATCAAAATAAATTCAGTGCTGGCAGGAAATACCGGACGTGTCCGGTATGAATACCGGACGTGTCCGGTATGCATGGTTTCTGCAGAACAGCCCCGAAGTTTCTCCTTTCGATTTCTAACTTCAAACCAAACTGCAGGCACCTAATTTAAATATCAGTATACACAGAGAACCTGCACAAGTGCTAGAGCAACACAAATATCAAATGAAATGCGAATTGAGACACGATATTTGTTTTACCGAAGTTCGGACTCGTTCGAGTCCTACTCTCCGTTGAGGGGGCTGTGGGCGACCCAGCGAAGGTCAGCCCTAGAGGATACCACGAAGGTCACTCTAGCCGGAGTCTTTTCCAACTCCTTTTCCTCCTTCCACTAATTGATTCCGAGGCGGCGGAATCGACCGTTACAAACTTTCCGAGGCACACCACAATCTCCCGGGTGCTCTCCGGCGACGTCTAACCGTCTAGGACCGAAGAGTCCAAGAGTAACAAATGCGAATCACGAGATTGACAATATGCACAAGTGCTCAAGTGGTGGCTTGCTCTCTTTTTCAAATTCTCTCTTAACCCACAAATTGATTTTGCAATTTGGATCACACACTCACTAAGAGAGGGTTTAGGAGAGTTGGCAAGGCTCAAAAACGTGTGTCTATCTCAGCAGAATCAGCAGCCTCCAAAGGTGGAGGCTTGGGGGTATTTATAGCCCCCTTGAAAAACTAGCCGTTTTATAGCCGTTGCAATACCGGACACGTCCGGTATGCATACCGGACACGTCCGGTATGACTCATACTGCGCCAACGGTAACTAAGTTACAGTGAAGTTGTGAGGCGTCGAAACTCCCAAAGAACGCCGGGACTTCCGACCATCGGAACTCCTGACCCAAGTCGGAACCCCTGACCCTCAGTAATTTTGAAAAACATGTAACTGAGTTAAAGTTAGTGAGGTGTCGGAACTCCCGACATATGTCGGAACTCCCGACCGTCGGAACTCCCGACTTACGTCGGAACTCCCGACTCTCACGGCTTTTGAAAACTAGCCGTTGGCTTCTGGTCATCCATACCGGACACGTCCGGTATGCATACCGGACATGTCCGGTATGACCAGGACAGTGAACCCTCCAAGTCGGTCGAAGTGCGACACGTCGGAACTCCCGACCCATGCCGGGACTCCCGACCGTCGGAACTCCTGACCTACGTTGGAACTCCCGACTAACCAACCCGAGAACAACAATTTTACAGCTGCTGCACAAATACCGGACACGTCCGGTATGAATACCGGACACGTCCGGTATTGCCAAGACCAGCAACAAATTAGTTAGCTCTTTTGTCGCTCAAATTCTCAAAACTCACATGGGTTGGCTTGAGCACTTATGAAACATTATCTATCAACATGATGCATCCCTCTTAATAGTACGGCATACCTATTAAACTCAAGATAAACAGAAATATGAATTTATACCACTTGAGTTGTTCTTTTGAATTGATGCCATCCCTTCCAATCTTCATCAAGTAAGGGTGCTAACATGTTGATGTTGATCTTTTCACTTGAGCATAGCCATCTTGAGCATGTGACTTGATTCCATTCATCAAGTTTGAATAATCCCAAATGTATCAAGTCACTTCCATCAAATACTTCATTATAGATTTGATCCTTCACATCAATATGACCATCTAAGCTTGATTAGTACCTCAACTAAATGCAAGTACTTTCTTCTTCACCCTAGCTAGGTTCTTCGGCCGCCAAGCCGTCGCTTGCCCTTCACCCTTGCTTAGTACCTCGAAGCCTTTCCTTGCTATCTTCACCATCTCAAGCCATCAAGTCACATCTTGTGTTGAATCATCCATTCATATGTATTGTTATCTTTTTCATTTTAATTTAGCAAGCTTCAAATATGAGACCATTCCATATGCAATCCCTCATGTCTCATTAACTAATAATCACAAGCTTGCTTTCACATAGTACATGGAAATCCCACAATAAATAAGCCTTCACATGAATTCCATTTGCATTGTTGTCTTGTGCTTGAACTAGATTGTTTATACAACAACACATCATTTTGGCTTTCATTAAGTGCCTGTGAGATAACCTATTACCTGTCCACACTTAGCAAACGGGTTAGTCCTTTAATCACGTTGTCATTCAATCATCCAAAACCCACTAAAGGGCTAGATGCACTTTCAATCTCCCCCTTTTTGGTGATTGATGACAACTTGATTAAAGCTTACAGAATGATATAAACATTTAAGCTTTTGGGTTCAATGATTTATGAGAGGCTCCCCCTTAATATGTGCTTATGATTAGAATTCACAAAATGACCTCAAATGTCAATTGCACATATTAAAACAAATAGGAGACTCCCCCTAAATCATTGCATCCGTGGGGTGCATGTGTGTGTGACAAAGTGAAACCGTGATGCATATGACAAGATATATCACACAAGAATAAATATAAAAGCATCACATCAAATATTTTCATTCTAGCATGCATAGTCCTTATGAAAATAAATATGACATATGTAATTCACACATAGCACTCATTACAAATTTTCTCAAGTCCAGAAACCACTGATATATATAGATAAAGATCATGTCTCAAGAGATACATAGATAAAGCATAAGTAAGTCTCATCTCTCACATGATACAATCTATCTCAAATCCATGATACATCAATGAAGCTCAAAAACAAACTACAGCCTGCAGTACATATCTTCAGGTACAAAGATAAGCAAATGAAACTATCCTGAAGCTTTAATCAGTCTCTCTCCCCCTTTGTCATCTATCACCACAAAGGTCCAACAATGACATACTAAGGACAAAGGGGCTACAAGCTGTCATGGAAAGCAGAGATCACTCATCATCATCATCTCGACCAGCATCCTCATCATCTGAGCGTGCAACACCGGCTGGACGAGAACCACCCGCACCAGACGCGTCATAGCCACCAGACCCGTAGAAGCCACCACCACCTGTCAGGTCACTCCACCAATCTGTAGCATAGTCGTCTGCAGTGCTGGGACGTGGCTGAGAGTGAGTAGGCACACGAGCCTGAAGTGGTAGAGTGTCAGGGTGCTCAGGTGCCTGCTGCTGCTGCTGTCGCTGTATGAACTCAACATACTCTCTATCATATCTAGCCTGCTGCTGCTCCTCAGTCTCAGGCTCACTAGCTGCCTCATCTGATAGAGGAGACCTAGGAGGATCAAGCTCAAGATTAGAAGCAATTTGCTTCAAAGTCCGAGTGTCCTTCCTCCTAGCCTCCCTCTCCTTCTGCTGCCTAGTCTGGATGTCACGGCACATCCCAAATATGGAGCTGAAAAGCCTGCGAATAGGCGAAGGAGGACTGCCACGGCGTGAAGTAGAACGTGAAGGAGCATGTGGTGAAGGTGAAGCTCCTGCTGGTGCACCACTCCCAAGTGCATCTGCCTCTGGTGCTGCTGCTGCTCCTCCTGGTCCTGCTGGAGGTAACCCTGTCTCAGGCAAATCTGCAATAATCTTCAAGGCCTTGTGAATCTTATCATACTCAAATGTGTGCCCTGTCACCTGCTCAATCATATGCATGATATAAGGAGCAAAACCACAGCCCTTGAGGGGCCTCTCTCCAACACTCCTGATCTCAGACCAAATAAAGTCAAACACGCTGAAGGGCCGAGCATCAAGTGCCATCCTGTGGAGTAGGTTCCTGGAGTAATCAGCAATGGTGCCCTTGTCTCCACCCTTGCAGTCAATAGTCTTCCTGAACATCCTGTCCAGGTACCTGTAGGTAGGGTGAAGACCTAGAACCTTCCCCACAGCTCCTCTCTGACCACCAGGAGGATACATATATGCGAGCTGCTCAGGAGGTAACACCTGCTCGGTGTGGATCCTGTCCCTCTGGAGATCATCCTCTGAGAAGCCAAGATGGGCGGCAAAAACATCATAGTCAACACTGTACCACTGGCCCTCAAGCATCCAGTGCATCCGCCGCTCATCCTCCTCAACAAATAGAGTAGCATAGAACTGAGCTACTACCTCTGTGTTCCAGTCATGCTAGAACTCCATGATCTCATAAACTCCTGTGCTCTGGCAGATGGCAATAGCATGATCAACTGAGGCCTTCTGCAACTCTGTAACGTACTGCCAGTCAATCCACTGAGACCTGGCAATCACAGGGTTCCTGGTGAGAATCACACTGGAGTAGAAGTCCAGGTGAAAGGCTGTCTGGAAGCGGTGATCGTACTGAACCTTAGGTAAGCCCCTCGGATCAACCCTTCGCTTATCTCTAGCTCTCCTGGTCATACCCTTTCCTCTGTAATCAACTCTGGGAACATAGGAGGGCACATTGGGCAGACGTGTCTCAAGAAGACCATAATGCATCCCCTGACCAGGCTGGTGCTGAACTGGAGGAACTGACTCCTCCTCCTCAATCTCCTGCTCCTCATCTGAGCTGTCACCATCTGATCCTCTATCAGTGCTCTTCCTCTTTCTTTCATTTCTAGACTCCACTCTGAACTCATCAGTATCTGTGTCAGAAGAAGAGCTCCCGGACCCCTCTGCATACTGAGCTGCTGCATTAGTGGCAGCTCTGGTGGACCTCCTGCTAGTCGGCTGAAATCCAGGATGCATATCCTGTCTCGCCTTCTTGTACTTCTCAAGTGCTGGATCATGCCTGTGCTTGGACCTCGGCTCCTGTCGTCCACTCATGGCAGCTGTCCTGTATCCAAAGATTTCCAAAGAATTTTAGATACATGCCCATAGCTTGTAATTAGACATAGATTCTTTCATCCAAGGTTTTACAATCACCTCGACACACCATTGTCACAAGGTTTGCAAAACGTAGACACAAAAGAAACTAAGCCTAACAAACCATTCTAGATAGGATTGAGTCAGAGATCAGCAGGCAGTCTGCTCTGCTGGGCCATACCGGACACGTCCGGTATCATACCGGACACGTCCGGTATGGGCGACCAGCAACCCTAACCGGGGTTTCTCGATTCAACCCACCACGGATCAATTCCAAATTTTGGGCATTGCTTCTATATCACCAATGCAGCATATTTACCGAAGGAATTTCCAAATCATGCATTAACCATGTAGATCGGAAGAGGTCCGTGATTTAGGGTACCTTGAGAGGAGAGAAGAGAGAGCGATGTGAAATCCAAATCCACGGGCCTTCAATCCTTGATCCAAGCCTTCTCCAATGCAATCTCCCTCTCTCTCTTTTCCTTGGTGAAATCCTTGGTCGCCTTAGGGGAGAAGAAGGGCATTGGCTGGTTGGTTTGGAGGAGGCAAGTCTATTTGGGCCGAAGGGGTACGCTCTGTTTTTATAGTCCCGCTCATACCGGACACGTCCGGTAGCATACCGGACACGTCCGGTATACGCAGGCTAGCCCAAATAATTCCAAAATGTGTTCTCACTCTTCCAAACCCTTTCTCTATTGTTGCTCAGTCCAAAAAGGTGTATGATCTTGATCCAAACCGAGTACTATCACTTTTCTTATCGAATGCCATCAATTTATTTTCTCTTTTCCAAATAAATGGCATAATCAATAATTTGCTTGCTTAAGAGAGATAAAGTGAGACAAAGTAGATTGTGGACTTAAGAAAGCCATGTCATGTGTGATTAGCCAATCAAACAATCAAGGAGAGCTATAATCATCACATGGCAAGGCTAGGTCACGAAGACCAAGATTCAAATAGTTTTTCAAATTCACACCACCTACACATGCTAGTTGTGGGTTTTGAAAAACATCTCTCCTATGTCACACAAATGCACATTCTAACATGTAAAGGGCCTTAGATGCACTTACAATACATGTATGTAAAAACATACCTTTGCCTTGAGCCCACAAGAATACCACTAAGAAGACACATGGCATGATAATCTTTATGTTGACCTTGATTGCCAAGTAATCATGCTTGATACAAATTCAATTCTTCATCCAAAGGACTACAAAGAGTGCTAGATAAATTTGTTAGTCCACAATGGTGCAAAATAGAAATTTAGCTCCCCCTAAATAAGTGCTTCAAGTATTTTGAATGACTTTCAACGAGCACTTTTATTCTGATAAGAAATTGAGAGCCAATTTTCATTTTGACCATGAACCAAATAAGATTGCCATATTTAAAAGTGAGCTTAAGAGATGCTCACAATCCACTTAGATTTGATAAAACACAAGCTTCTGAGTATGTTAGGGATATATGAAAAATGTATGGATCGAATACTCAGTTGCAACACAATTAGTGTTCTGGTCCATGCAATACCGGACACGTCCGGAATACACAGAACAAACACTGACTTTGTCTCTGGTCATACCGGACATGTCCGGAAGTAATACCGGACACGTCCGATAGGTTTAGGACAGAACCAATTAATTCACTGCATGTAATTTTTTGTTTAGCTTTATTATTTATTGTATACTAGCATCTCAACAGATAAATTACTCTACTAGAGAACGATCAAAAGCATCATATGACAAACATGATAAATCTCAAGTGAAATTAATTAGTCACTTTCATTATTTCACAAATGTACCTATTTGTGAACTATAGAACACGAAACAAACAAAGTGGCTATCCTACAAGGTTTAGGTACTTGTTACCAATGTTGAGGATGAAATCTATGATATGTTCATTGAATTATCTTCGGGTCAACCATATAAGAGATTATGATGAGAATTGGTTGATAGATTGAGTGAATATTGTCAATTTGCTTGCTCAACCACCCCGAAAGCTTCATCTCATCACCAAGTACCTACATCATTAACCTAAGCACACTTTGGTACCCAACTCTTGTTGGGTCCTTTTGAGTTAGTCAACAAGTGTTTAGGTACCCAAATGGCTTTAGCACTAGTTTGTGGTGAACACATCACCTTACTAATGCTAACTCCATTTGTGGTCTTCCTAAGCATATCATGATAAACAAGTGTGTTTGGCTTAGGTGAGTTACCATTTGGGCATTCATAGCTTAGATGCCCCTTTCTCTTACAAGCATAGCATATGCGGCCTTTGTTTGCTCTATGCTTGTTTTGCTTGTATGGACATCTATCAACCTTATGGCCCATCTCATTGCATCCATAGCATCTTCTTGTTGCAACTTGGGCTTTCTTTCTTGCCTCTTTGTACATTGGGCATTTCTTGGTAGAAGCCTTTTGATTTGCGGCTTCGATCTTGTCGGCCCAACTCTTGTGTGGACACATAGCCAACTCATGTCCATACAATCCACAACCATAGCACATCCTTTTTCCATGTTTCTTGCTCTTGGTTGTGTTGGCCTTGCTTGAGATGTGATTCTTTTGTTGGGCTTTGGAGGAAGCAAGGTTTGAACCCTTCTCAAGCTTCTTCACCATGTTATCACGGTTATCTTGAGAAGGTTGTGCTTTCTCCTTACCCTTCAACCGAATCACATCTTTCTTTAATCTTTGCACTTCTTCTTTGAGCTCTATGTTTTCTATAAGATTTAGCTCAATCGAAGATTGGCTTGCTTGAGGAGCACATTCATTAGTACAAGAAATATTTAATTGAGATGGTGTACTAGTGAGCGGATGTGTGAGAGGTTGAGAGAATTTTACCGATGTAATCACAACCTCATGAGCCACCTCAAGCATGATGCTTGATTCTACTACTTCCTCATGAGAGCACTTTAGATGAACATAATTTGCTTGTAGCTCATTATACTTGCTTGATAGTTCATCTAGCCTTGCCTTGAGCTCGAAGTTTTCCTTCTCTAGTTGTGAAACACTAGAAGAGGAGTTAGTAACTAAAGCATGCTCAATTGACAATTTTTCATACCTCTCATTTATTGCCTTTAGCTCTTGCAATTTGGAGATGAGAAACTTTTCTTGATTTTGAAGCGATTGCTCTTGCTTCTCAATCTCTTCTTCAAGCTCATCATTCTTTTCAACTATCTTCATGATGATGAACTTGTCTTTATGGTTGAGATGATCAAGGTTGTAGTTGTCTTCAACATCAATATCATTCTTATCTTGATCATCCACTTGAGCCTTCTCCTTTTCTTGATCTTTCTTGTTACTCTTCTTCTTGCTTTTCTTGGCCATGAGACACAAGTGATGAGTATCATGAGATACTGAGGTTGACTCATCACTTGGTCGCCATCGGGCTTGAGCATCGCTGCAAACAGCTGCCTGCTGGTCTGCTGCCTCGGCCATACCGGACACGTCCGGTAGGCATACCGGACACGTCCGGTATGTGCAGGCAGACAGCACGTCATGTGCTGCTTGCACTTTTTGCTTCGGCTCGGCGCTCTTGAGGTCTTGTGAGGCTTCTTCGCTGTATGATGACACAATGGACATACTTTCCATTGACTTGATCTCAAGTGCATCATCACATTTGGATTTTCCATACAAATCAAAAAGTCTAGTCCAAATGAGATGAGCACTCTCCGGAGGTGGTTGTCCATTGAAGATTGCCTCATCTTGAACCTCTACACTCAATGTACTCAAAATAATATTAATAGCTTGAGCATTGAGTTGCACGCATATCTCTTCCTCTTTTGATAAATTTTTGTAGTTGCTCCAATCAACTATAGAAAGAGACATGCTTGCATCCACAATATGCTCAACAAGAGGACTAATATCTCTAAAAGCATTGAGTACATGTATTGACCAAGGTAGAAAGTTTGAACCATCATTTTGGAGAAGCACCGGCTCCAACTCGATAGGCATCGACATCCTTTTCTCACGGCGGTGAAGCTTTAGGTGAGAACCTCGCTCTGATGCCAATTGAAAGGACCTAGGATGCCGCCTAGAGGGGGGTGAATAGGCGTTTTTGAAAATTAACACCTTTAAATGCGGAAACGATTAGTAAAGGGAGTTTCCAAAATGGAAACTCCAAATAAAGAGTAAGACCACCCCTCATAAGTTAACCACAGAGTATACAAGGTATAAAGAATATATCTAGAAGCTACAACCCTGCAACACCAAGTTAGAACAGAGATCAAAATAAATTCAGTGCTGGCAGGAAATACCGGACGTGTCCGGTATGCACGGTTTCTGCAGAACAGCCCCGAAGTTTCTCCTTTCGATTTCTAACTTCAAACCAAACTGCAGGCACCTAATTTAAATATCAGTATACACAGAGAACCTGCACAAGTGCTAGAGCAACACAAATATCAAATGAAATGCGAATTGAGACACGATATTTGTTTTACCGAAGTTCGGACTCGTTCGAGTCCTACTCTCCGTTGAGGGGGCTGCGGGCGACCCAGCGAAGGTCAGCCCTAGAGGATACCACGAAGGTCACTCTAGCCGGAGTCTTTTCCAACTCCTTTTCCTCCTTCCACTAATTGATTCCGAGGCGGCGGAATCGACCGTTACAAACTTTCCGAGGCACACCACAATCTCCCGGGTGCTCTCCGGCGACGTCTAACCGTCTAGGACCGAAGAGTCCAAGAGTAACAAATGCGAATCACGAGATTAACAATATGCACAAGTGCTCAAGTGGTGGCTTGCTCTCTTTTTCAAATTCTCTCTTAACCCACAAATTGATTTTGCAATTTGGATCACACACTCACTAAGAGAGGGTTTAGGAGAGTTGGCAAGGCTCAAAAACGTGTGTCTATCTCAGCAGAATCAGCAGCCTCCAAAGGTGGAGGCTTGGGGGTATTTATAGCCCTCTTGAAAAACTAGCCGTTTTATAGCCGTTGCAATACCGGACACGTCCGGTATGCACTCATACTGCGCCAACGGTAACTAAGTTACAGTGAAGTTGTGAGGCGTCAGAACTCTTGAAGAACGCCGGGACTTCCGACCATCGGAACTCCTGACCCAAAGTCGGAACCCCCGACCCTCAGTAATTTTGAAAAACATGTAACTGAGTTAAAGTTAGTGAGGTGTCGGAACTCCCGACATATGTCGGAACTCCCGACCGTCGGAACTCCCGACTTACGTCGGAACTCCCGACCCTCACGGCTTTTGAAAACTAGCCGTTGGCTTCTGGTCATCCATACCGGACACGTCCGGTATGCATACCGGACATGTCCGGTATGACCAGGACAGTGAACCCTCCAAGTCGGTCGAAGTGCGACACGTCGGAACTCCCGACCCATGCCAGGACTCCCGACCGTCGGAACTCCCGACCTACATCGGAACTCCCGACTAACCAACCCGAGAACAACAATTTTACAGCTGCTGCACAAATACCGGACACGTCCGGTATGAATACCGGACACGTCCGGTATTGCCAGACCAGCAACAAATCAGTTAGCTCTTTTGTCGCTCAAATTCTCAAAACTCACATGGGTTGGCTTGAGCACTTATGAAACATTATCTATCAACATGATGCATCCCTCTTAATAGTACGGCATACCTATTAAACTCAAGATAAACAGAAATATGAATTTGTACCACTTGAGTTGTTCTTTTGAATTGATGCTGTCCCTTCCAATCTTCATCAAGTAAGGGTGCTAACATGTTGATGTTGATCTTTTCACTTGAGCATAGCCATCTTGAGCATGTGACTTGATTCCATTCATCAAGTTTGAATAATCCCAAATGTATCAAGTCACTTCCATCAAATACTTCATTATAGATTTGATCCTTCACATCAATATGACCATCTAAGCTTGATTAGTACCTCAACTAAATGCAAGTACTTTCTTCTTCACCCTAGCTAGGTTCTTCGGCCGCCAAGCCATCGCTTGCCCTTCACCCTTGCTTAGTACCTCGAAGCCTTTCCTTGCTATCTTCACCATCTCAAGCCATCAAGTCACATCTTGTGTTGAATCATCTATTCATATGTATTGTTATCTTTTTCATTTTAATTTAGCAAGCTTCAAATATGAGACCATTCCATATGCAATCCCTCATGTCTCATTAACTAATAATCACAAGCTTGCTTTCACATAGTACATGGAAATCCCACAATAAATAAGCCTTCACATGAATTCCATTTGCATTGTTGTCTTGTGCTTGAACTAGATTGTTTATACAACAACACATCATTTTAGCTTTCATTAAGTGCCTGTGAGATAACCTATTACCTATCCACACTTAGCAAACGGGTTAGTCCTTTAATCACGTTGTCATTCAATCATCCAAAACCCACTAAAGGGCTAGATGCACTTTCACCACCATTGCTACTGTTGCACCTCTCTTTCTTCGCTTTTCTCTTCTCCATAATAGCGGACCCACACCTCGACGGCACCACCGAGTCAAGCTCGCTCATCACTCCATCAGCGTTGCCTTGCCATCATCGTTCGGTCATCCCTTACCTGCACCGAACAGCCATCACCACACGCAAGCCACCACCAACCCACCATTTTAGCTCACTTGCGACTTCACCTCAGATTTGCCAACGGGATCATCTCCCGCCTTGTTCACGGCCATCGCTGGATCTAGTTAGCATGACGGCGCCACCACCGAAGCTTCTTCTTCATGCGCCCACACGTGTGCCCAACGTGTTTGTCCTAAGTGGGATAATTGAACACATATAGGGTCCGATTTGGTGATTTGGGGGTTTTGTGATTGCTAAACACAAGCACCGGCGAAGCCACGTTATGGCCATAGAGGGCTCCGGCCCCTCCTTGCCACGCAAAAAAAGAAATGAAGATATATGCTGTTGTGCAGCGTATCTGTGTTGTTGTGCAAGTCTGGATGGCTAGGCTAGCTAATTCAGCCCACAAGGCATAGGCGATGGGCCACCGGCCACATGCAAACCAGCCCATTATGCACGCAGGAGCCACATGACTGGTGGCACCTGGGACCTGGCATTGCTCAACATGCAAAGCAAAAGGGGAAGAAAATAATCCACATCCACCGAGTGGCCAAGACGGCCGGTGGAGGCTCACAGACGACGATAAGGCGACGAGCCGGAAGCCAGAGGCCGGAGCTGTCGATGCCTCGCGGCAGCCTTCCCAGTTGACTCGCCGACTCATCATCGGCCCCGGCCGGCGGGCGGCGGCGCCCCCACCCCCATGCTCGTTCGGCTCTATTTCATAGACCATGTAGTTTAGAACCAAAACTTATTTCTATGGAACTTCCCTATATATTGTCTCGGATTTGACAAATGGCCCCCTATATTAGGCTTCACGCTCCGCCACTGAACACAAGTGTGTGTGACTTACGTGTGTCTTACAATGGGACACACATTTGACTTAGTCACAAAGTAAATAATCATAAGTGTCTTGGCCCCAAAAATTTGGTTGATGTTTGGTGTATGGCGCAAATGATATTTATGAAGACTAAGGACACTGTAGAGTGAATGTAGGCTGTGTATGTGGAGACATTCGTTTTAGTAGGTGTTAGGGCTTTGTTTTTCATTTGCCCCTACTATTAATGGGGGTCCAAAGCATTCATCTTGATGGAGTTAAAGCGAGAGCATGTAGATACAAAAGCCACTGATTCTTAGAGCCTCTTTGGCAGGGCTCCTGCAGGGGCTTCAGCTCCGGTTCCTGCAGGAGCTGTGCCAAACGACTGTTTTGAAAAGGGCTCTGCATGGGGAGCTGGTCAAGAGCCGGAGCCATTTTTTGCCTGCGCAGGAGAAGCCTAAAAAATGAGCTTCGCGCGGCTCCTTGCTATGGGTTCACGTCATCTAGTGCGAAGGAGCCATTTTGCCAAACGTTTTTCAGAACGGCTTCAGCTCCTCCAGAGGAGCTGCTCTTTCAGAGGAGCCAGAGCCGGAGCCATTTTCAGAGGAGCCAGAGCCCTGCCAAACAGGCCCTTAGTCAAGATGATGATGGTAAGTGGTTCCATTGAAGTGGTTTCAAGTCAAGCATATCAAAAGAGTTGAATTGATCGTTTATAACCATGCATGGACCTTGGTAAACGCAAGAGTTTCAGTGCAGCGGTCACCATCATGTCACAAACTCTTCAAAAAAAAAAAAGCGCGCAGAGTTTCTGTAATTCAATTGCACTAGTGACCTAACATGAACCATAGAATGCTGACCATCTTTTCTTTGATTGTTGTGGGGCAAAGTTAACCTAGCAAGTTATTTATGATATTACTGATAAACACACTTGGACTGACTTGAATCCGTGGCTAAATGGTGGGCTTTATTTAACGAAAAGCATGATGATGTAGTAAATATGTTTAGTTCTGCTACATTATGGAACCGAGAAATAAGCTGTGTTTTGAGGCAGCAATGTAGAAGGACGCAAGAGATGCTTAGAATTATGGCAACATGATGAAAAAGTTGGAAGCAGAGAGAGGCGCCGCAACAACTCGGCTGTTTGAATTCAAATTCAAGGAGTCCGGTACCTGGAGTCATGTTGCACTTCGAAGCTGCCACCTCAGTTTACACGGGAGTGATAGCAATGTCGCAAGATCTGTAGTGTACTCCGTAGAAGATAGGCGAGATAGTGCTATGGTTGTAGTTGATGAGGGTGGGCACGGATCGTTTCGTTCGGTGAAACCAAACCATTTTCTTATCTCTAAACATTATTGTCCGCCACTCCATCTCCAATCCAACATTTTTTTTCGTGGTTATTAGAGGCAGCAGCAGCATCAACCTCGACCTGCAGGTCTCATCGTCATCTCCTGTCACGCTACAAGGTTGAAGTAGATGGTGTAGAACTCGTCCCTCAAGGTGAACAATGGCTCAAGGAGGAAGTTCCTCCTCACCCCCCTGGCGGCGAAGCTCATCGGGTGGTACCGTCGCAGAGGCTCGGCCCGCGCGAAGCTCGCCGCCCGCCGGAACCAGTCGCCGTGCTTCTGGACACCACCACCGGTACAGCCCACCTGGACCTTCTCGCCGCTGTCGCCGGCTACCAAGAAGCACCCGGGCCTGGACACGAGCTCGAGGGACACCGAGCCGGGCACGCCGTCGAGCCCTGCCACGACGTTGAACGGAGCGCCCGAGCTCTTCTCCACGGACACCGTGAGCTTGTCCGTGCCCACCATCCCCGGCATGTCCAACGGCTCGAGCGTCGCGGCGGCCGTCGAGTTCGTGCCGGCGCCGGACTGCGGGACGAGTCTGAACGTCGCGTGGACGGCGGCGTCGGTGCCGCCGCTGTCTTTGGGCCGCTGCTGCATCGTCAGGGAGCCGTTCACAGCGGAGAGGACGAAGGCCTTGCCGTCGGACTCTTGCGCGAGCGTCACCAGCTGGGAGTTGGACTCCGGAGGGACGGGGGTGATCCAGTCGGTGGCCGCGGCGGTGGCGGCGCCGGTCTTGGCTTCCCAATCTCCGGTGGTGAGGCCGGCGAGGAGGAACGGCCCGAACAGGACTGCTTGTATAGATGCGTACTCCGGCCGATCATCTGAAGGTTTCAGTTACACTACTCAGTTACAGTACTACTTGTATAGATGCACACTTCAATTCAGTGTTGTCAATTGTCATAGAATTAATAGGGATTTCAATGCTTAAGAGTGAAAATTAAAAGTGAAAAGTAAGTAATTATCCTGTAATGAGTGCATCATTTGAAAAATTAACTCACAATATTTAATCATCAACAGAACTCGAAATTTCAGACCTTTTATTGCTTCAGTCCTTAAGTGGATAGGTAATTGGAGTGACAACCGATCACCACTACCCCACTGCTTGCTGACAGTGAGGAAAGTCCCTGGCAGAAATCAAGATTTTGTTAGAACAATCATCCCTGTAATCATATTCATCAAACTTTTTGTCGATTCTTCGCCCCCCCCCCCCCCCCCCCCCCCCCCCCCCCCCCCACCCCCACCCCCCTCAATTTTCTCCTTCTGTTTCTGCCGTGCTGATGAGCTTACCTGGAGATGCTAATTCCAGATCCTTGTCATTCAATGTTGCCTTTGCACCATTCAAAGATGTCCATGATGGTATTCTCACGTTCAATGTGGCAAACTGACCGTCTGTCTACAGGCAGTAAACAAACTGACTAAATGCTGATTCTTGGAAGGACCTTCAAAGTTTTATGCCATGCAAATTTTACCTTTGCAGATATGGAGAATGAGACCTGAAGATACTGATCCGATGAGCTGAGGGGCATCAGTTGCTGTGTGACAGTAAGACCTGCAGTTCTCCAATTGAACGTGCTCGGTATGAACTGAATAATATATAGCGCCGGTGTTTCACCTTTCTCCTCAAAGTAAATGGAATCCCCCAGCTTGGAGAAGGATTCTATACCTGCAAACACAAAACACACAGTTCAGAACCTGATACAGTTCAGAACCAAATGGAATCCTCAAAGTTTGGAATTTTGACATACCAGTGCCATAGCAGCACCAGAATGATTCATACTGAGTTCCCCAACCATGGTAGCTCTTTGCCTTTGATCTCCCAGGGCCCTGGGGCAGCATGTAGATCATCACTCCAGGATCTCTGCCTCTCTGGATGCTCAGCACACCGTTGATCAGCGCACGTTCGTAGTAGTCCGCGTACGCGATCTCCTTCGTCCATCTGAATAGATGGCGTGAGACCTGCAAGCTTTGTTGTGCAAATTGTAACTGCTTGTCTCTAGCCATGAAAAATGTAGTACAAGTTTGGTGAACATGAACAGGTATACCCACCTTGAGCATGTTGTAAGTTGTGCAGGACTCCTCGGTCTCAGTGGTCAGAGCTTCAGCTAAACGCTTTGGATGGACCTGACATAAGCCATTTCAGAATTTCAGACATGGCATTTCTGAGACAAAAAAAAAAGGTGAACTTCAGTCTTCTATGATGGATTACCAGAATTCACTGACAGATGTACCACCAGTCGCATATGCGTGAGAAGAATTCACTGTGTCCATGAAGAATGTTGCAATTTCCTGGTTCAAGATTTAGGCTATGGTCAGTTTGACAGAGAAGTTGCATCAGATCAAAGAGGGCAACTACTGGGTGGAAGGAAGAAAAATAACAATCTTTTTAGAATTGGAATTATCATGCCTGGGGAAATTAATTTTACCCTACCAAAATTTGAATTACCTTGTAAAGAGGATCACCTGTAACTTCATATCTCATCTGCCCGCCAATGACAACCGGAATATGTGTGTTGGCATGGAAATTCGAAAGACTGTCAGCCTGAAAGGAAAAACGATGGGGAAATATCATCTTGGGTTCAGAAATATGTTTTCCTGCCAAAACTATCAAGAGAGAACATTAGAACAAGCTATTGTGTGGTGTTAATCAGCGGATGTAGATGGTGTTTATTAACTACATAAGATTCAGGCAAAATTGGAGTGAGAAATGCATCAGCAAAACGCAGAGGGCCAGGCAGGAAGGAATTGAGTTCGTCAGGGTTCAGAGTTTCAGACCTGCACTGCAAGCAACCCCAGGAAGCATGGCTTGTCGAAAAGATGGGCCAGCACCAGATGCCTCTGATCGTGCTGCGCAAATATTCAAGAGAATTGCATTATTAGCATTTAGCAGCTACCACACACACTCAGGATTCAGGAAACGAATGAATGAAATGAACACCAAAGAAAGAAAGGCTGTATACCGTGATGGTGTAGAGCTGGTAGAGCACGTCGTTCATCCCTCCGGTCTCCTCGTTGAGCGACGTCCAGTGGCGCTCGATGCTGTACCTCCTGATGACGTTCCTGACGCGGCCGGCGAAGTAGTCGGCCATGGCGACCACCATCCCCAGCGCCTTGCCGTTGCCGGCCACCACGTGCTGGTCCAGGAGGCCCTGCATGATCTGCAGGAAGCGCAGCAGATGAGCTATTGCTCATCAGCACGACCGGCGTCCGGCGATGCATGTGTGCAAAGGTAAAGTCGGGTGGTGATCGCCGACGTGCCTTGTGGATGGTGTAGTAGGGCGCCCAGACGGGCTTGATGGCCTCGAAGCGGTCGAAGAACTCGGCGGGGAAGGCGGAGAGGTAGCCCGTGCCGGCGGCGTGCTGGCACTGGTCAAGTGCGTCCACCACTGCCGCCATCTTGCCGGCGAGCGTGCCGTTGTGCGTGCTCGCCCACATCTTGGCCGTCGCGCTCAGGTAGTGACCTGCGTGCACGACCGGGTTCACTGTGTCAGGTCCCGTTTGGGACGTGCCAGTTTTCAGTATATTTCAGGCCAGCTAGGATCACTTTCTTACCGCATTCGGCCTTTGGTATCTGTGCTCTAAATAAACTCGTTTAATAATATATAAACAGTAAAGTGCCAAATGTGTAATTTGCCTCCAAATACCAACGGTTGCTTGATTCAAAACAACGACAACGACAACGACGACGACGACGACGGTTGCCTCACCTTGCTGGGCTAAACTGCTCGTGCGTGGACTGTGACGAGAGAGATGCAGATGCGAAACCAGCACCTCTCTCGGTTTCACAATGTTTGTTCCTTGATTGATTTTGTCATGATAAAGAACTGCCCTATAAGTAGCAGTACCAATGAAAATTCTACCACGGAGGAAAACAGGAGTGTAATTATACATTTTCTTTTGCAAAACACAAGAGTATAATTACCATAGTGTATTTGTTCGGCACCATACATCGAGAAGAGTGTAATTAACGTCGTTTTATATTTTCCTAATGTCATTATGTGTTTTCTTTAGGAAAAAGTCCATTTACTCCCTCCAAGTTTGGCATGTGTCTAGATAACCCCCTAAACTAATATTTGGTTTAATTTACTCCCTCCAACTATTTAAGTTGGTCCAATTTATACCTTAAAAAGATTTATCTTTTTTGTTTCTCTATGTTTTAGTTTAAAATTTTGTGAGGTGATAGAGGATCATATTTTGTGTCAAAAAATGCATTATGAATTTATCATCAATATTTTTTTATGATATTATATCTCTAGTGTTTATTTATTATTAAATTTCCTAAACTATCGAAATAGTGGCAAAAATAAGATATATTTTTCTAACATAACCTATGATGTCATCTATCACGTCACAAAAATTGATATTAAAATCAACTTATAGAAGGAGAAAAAATAACAAATCATGTAAGAGGTAAACTAGACCAACTGAAATAGTTGGAGGGAGTAAATTGAACCAAACCTTAGTTTAGAGCAAGTATAATAAAGTAACTATCATGTAAGAGGGGGGGGGGGGGGGGAGAGAGAGAGAGATAGGAGAAGCGGACTATAAAGCTTACGGTTTAGACACAAGAACCAAAAAAAATTGTAAGAGAGACAAATATGCCATGCACTAATATTGAAGAGCCAACTACTATACGAGTAAACTGAGAAATGGGCTGAAACTTGCGGGGTGTAATTTGAACTTTTTTTCTTTTCTTTAGTTGTTATTGAAAAATGTTGTTTGCGGTAAAAGAAACATGCGTTGATATGGGCTGAAACTTGCGGGGAGTAATTTGAACTTTTTTCCTTTTCTTTAGTTGTTATTGAAAAATGTTGTTTGCTGTAAAAGAAACATGCGTTGATATAAAAGCATAATATGTAAGTAGGTGTAACCCCGGCCCATTCCTTGTTGTTAGACTTTACGCATCTTATTTTCCAAATATAATCATATATAAAAATATAGAGAAGAAAAATTGGGACATTTTTTTTGTTGGTCCCTATATTTGCTACTACTGCACGACCACCACACGTCGGCGAGGGCTAAGAAAAATTGGCCTAAGATAATTGTGGCGGAAAAAAAAAAAGGAAAGACACTTGCCGCGCAACCAAACGATGAAACGAGTGGTTAGCCAAACATTTGTAAGGCGTCCTCTCTTCTACTCCGGTGTCGGCGTTGTCAATATTTTCACGAGGGCATCTCGCTCGCTCACGTGGCAACAACGAGGCACGAGATGAGAGTGGCATACCCTAGCTACGTACAATAACCAGCCTTTCCACTCCCATGTCGATCGCGCTGTCGTACGTGCTATTTGGACAAAAGCGACACAGCATCCACTCCCATGTAGCTTCACCCATCATAGCCATAGAGTGTCTCACACAGTCACACTAACTAGGGGAAAAATCCATGAATGATCTGCTTTGCTGGCGTCCGGCCGGAGCACCACCAAGTAATGGCGCACAGTAATGGCCGTGTCCGGCCGGGAACGTGACGCCGGCCGGAGCATCTCTGCATGTGCATGCGTGGGCCGCCGATCGATGCATGGACAGGGCTGGGAAAGAGAGCGAGCACAGAGGGAGCGTGTACGTGTACGTACCGACGAAGTGGCCCCTGAGCTCGCTGTCAGGCTTCTCCCAGCCGCCGTAGGGCTCTCCCGGCGCCGGCAGCCCCGCCTGGGAGCGGAAGCTCCAGACGAGGCGGTCCACGTCCAGCAGCAGCAGGTACTCGAGGTTCGTCCGCTGCGCGCGCCCGTACGCCGCGTCGCGGTCGGGGTCCAGCCGCACGTCGTGCAGGGAAACCTCCTCCAGGAACGGCGGCCCGGCCCCGGCGGCGGCGTCCGAGGCCGAGGCCGGCATGGCGGCGCCGCCCACCAGCTGGCCCTTGAGCGACCGGTAGAGCATCACCCAGTCGCCGAGCTCCTCCTCCTGGTGCTGATGGTGGTGCCCCGCGGCGGAGGCGCGGAGGGATCCCTGCCTCGGCGGCGGCATGAGGTCCATCCACGCGGCCTCGTCGGTGGGGTTGAGGTGCTCGTGGAACAGCTCGCGCCACCGCCACTCCGCCGCTCCCGCTCCCGGCGACGCCTGCAGCCGCGCCCGCACCGTGTGCGACGACAGCTCCGTCGGGATGTTGGTGCACTCCTTCGCCATCGCCGTCGTCGTCGTCACTGCCGCCACCGCCACCGCCACAAGCACAGCCCACGCCGCCGCCATGCCAACACAACCCGCCGGCGGCACTGGCCACTGGCCACCACCACTAGTCTCCTGTCCAGTCCACTAAGCTAGCTAGCGGCACTCTCCGCGACACGCGCGCGCCGCAGCCGGCCGGCAGTGCGCGCGGATATGGCGACGGCAAAAGACTGGCCACGAGTGAACGCCGAGACTTTTATCCCCTGCGCCCACGGCGCTGGAGAAACGGACAGCGTTGTTTAAGTCTCAGGAGCTGTCAGAGCACACGGGCCGGCATCATATCAAAGCGGTGTGCGTGGGTGACGTGGCCACGACGGCCGGGCAGCGGACGGAGGCACCGCACGGAATGGCACGGCAGTCGGCAGGACACGAGCTAGCTAGCAGCTAAGGCCGCGCGAAAGAGCCCGGCCTGGCCACCACCCGCTCAGAGTCTCAGGCTCTCACGCACTCGATCGATCGATCGCATGTCGCCACAGGACAGGCCGGAGCTGGGCTTGTCGCAACGCCGGCCAGTTTCCTTTGTCACGTTGCGTCCCGTGACGGCCGGAGAATGGGAGCGCCGCGCGGGGGTGAGCTGGTACTGGTAGGCTGGTAGCGGAGAACGGCGCCTCCGTCTTTATCCCCTGGATCGTCCAAGCAAGCATTGGCGACGGCGGCGACGACGACGGCGGCGCTGGATCGGCGTCAGAGAGGGACGGCAGACGGCTGCTGGAGATTCTTGGACTCGGTGGGGAGAGGAGCTAGGAGCACCAGTGAAATTCTAGCTACTATACACGCTTTATCTTGTGCCGTCACCTCGTTTCCTGGCCTCCGTTGCTGTTAAATATGTGCGTCCCGTCGGTGGTGACCACCACCGTCGTTATACCATGGGGGCCAAAAAGATAGTAGCATTAGTATATGCGGAATGAAGGACGAGTGATAGAATCGGACGTTTGAAGAAGAGCAACCAACCATGTTCGACAGGCACCTAATTGGTCCGCACATATTTATAGCCATTGTACATGTTCTCCATTCGTCCCATAATATGGCATTCTAACTCTGAACACGGAGATAAAGGATGAGTGAAAAATATGTGATGCATGTGAAACAAGAGAAGTAGAGATAGAGATTTGTACAATTTATGTTAGGTCAAGAACATCATCTCTTATCTGGGTCCAAATATCCTAGTTTCACATCAAACAAATAAACAGATAAGTAACATAATAGTCCGTTACTCATTCCCGGCCGACTCATCTCTCTTGTTGCTCTCATGCAGCATCAGCATTCAACACTAATTTGTCATGGCTCTTTCTTGTGTGCCTCTGTCCTTAAGACCTCGAGTCCTGATGAGCTGACGATGACACATAAAAGGGAGTTTAGGAAGGCTTTGTTAGACCTATAGGATCACTACGAGCATAGATCTAGCCGGATACATCATGTAAATGTATAACATGTCCTAGTACATGCACTAGACAGAGATTAGAGAGAGAGAGAGAGGTAGTGCTAGGTTACCGACCATCGTAGGCTTTCGATCCGCTCGCGTCCGCCATGGAATCGGTGTCTGCGCAAGGGCAGCGACGGTCGATGAAGACGGCGTCGGTGATGCGCGGTGGCGACCGACGGTGAGGGCAGTGGAGTCCGGTGACGCAGTCCAGAGGCGGCGCAGTGCTGTGGTGGACGTGCTTCCCGTCACTGGCTGTGCCCCTCACTAGATCGGGTTTAGGGTTTGTCGGTGGAGAGCTCGGCTCAGGCGAACCTCGTGACTTGAGCCGCCGGCCCCCACCTCTATTTACTGCGCAGTGTGATAGGGGCCCTCCAGCCATAGTGGGCTGGGCGTCCCCGATCAAGGCGCGGATCAAAGGCCCAACTAGACCGTTGGGCCCAGTTTAGGATTAGAGATCAACCTAACAATCTCTCCCTTGATCTCCTACCATCTTTCAATTTCATATCATTTACTTTTGTTCATTCCATTACAGATTAGTGCATAGAGCATGTTTCATCGTCACGGTCAATTGCCGATAGATTTATCAGCTACAACACACCACTCTATTCTGAAATAGATACTTATCTTTGGGCCTTCTTTTGTCCAGGAATTATAGGTTTTCCCTTAAATCCATGCCGGCTACATGTTCTCTGAACACGTTGGGTGGTAAGCCTTTTGTAAGCGGATCCGCGAGCATCTTTTCGGTACTTATATGCTCAAGACTTATGACATGATCCCGGACTTTATCTTTCACAACATAATACTTTATGTCAATATATTTGGCTGCACCACTTGACTTATTGTTGTGAGCATACTATACTGCCGGATTATTATCGTAGTATAACTTAAGTGGTCTATAGATGTCGTCAACCACCTTCAAACCGGGTATAAACTTCTTTAGCCAGTTCACCTGCCCTGTTGTCTCATAACACGCTACAAACTCGGTATACATTGTGGACGATGTAGTGACGGTTTGCTTTGAGCTTTTTCATGAAATAGCTCCCCCTGCGAGAGTGAATACATATCTAGACATGGATTTTCTATTATCTCCCGCATAATCAGAATCTAAATATCCCACTATATGGAGTGAATCAAATCTTCTATACGTCATCATGAGGCTTTTCATTCCTTACAAATAACACAAGACTTTCTTTACTAATTTTCAGTGTTTTGTTCTAGGATTGCTCTGGAATCTGCCAAGTAACCTGGTAACAAATGCCAAGTCATGGCGCGTACATACTTAAGCATATTGCAAGCTTTCGATAGCTGAAGCATATGGAACCGCTTTCATTTGATCGATCTCATATTGGTTCCTAGGGCATTGAAAATCCCCATATCTGTCGCCCTTGACTATAGGAGCAGGTGAGGGACTACATTTATGCATACTAAATTTCTTTAAGATTCTTTCTATGTATGTCTTTTGTGATAGTCCTAATACACCTTTACTTCTATCTCGGTGAATCTCGATCCCTAGAACGAACGAGGCTTCACCAAGATCTTTCATATCAAATTTTGAGGACAAAAACTTCTTTGTCTCCAGCAGTAGACTGGCATCACTACTAGCAAGTAATGGATTTCTTTAGGTGACATCCCATTCGTTCTTTTCCTTCCATAACAAAACCTTTCGGTTGTGCCATGTAAATATTTTCCTCCAAGTCCCCGTTGATAAATGACATCTTTACATCCATCTGATATAATTCTAAATCATAATGTGCCACTAATACTATTATGATTATGAAGGAATCCTTACATGAGACTAGAGAAAAGGTCTCATTGTAATCAATCCCTTCTCTTTGCGTAAAGTCTTTTGCCACAAGTCGCGCTTTATGTCTCTCTATATTTCCTTGAGAGTCAAGTTTTATTTTGTAGACCCATTTACAACCTACTGTTTTGGCTCCTTTAGGAATTATTTCCAAGTCCCAAACTTTATTGGCATTCATAGATTTTATTTCATCTTCCATGGCCTCAAGCCACTTTGATGAATGATCACTTCTCATGGCTTCTTCAAATGAGGTGGGATCATTCTCCATTTGAAATTTCTCAGTGTTGTATACTTCATAGTCAGCAGGAATAGCTGATTTTTTAACTCTTTGAGACCTTCTAGGGGCCTCCACATTTGGCACATCTTCTGTTTGAGGCTGTTGTTGCTCCCCCTCATGTGTGGCAATAGGTTCTACAGGATCCTGAAAAATAGGTTCCTCCTCATCATTCATTGTTGCCACAGGTGGAATAACAACAGGTGCTGGCACCACAGTATCTTGCACTGTTGGTGCAGCGACAACAGGTAGTGAGAAAAATGGTTCATGAATCATTGGAGTGGGCGCATACACCCGCTTCTCTTCAAGGTCAATTTCCCAAGCTACCATGCTCTCCCTCATCATTTCCTCCTCTAGGAAGACAGCGTGTCTCGTTTCTATAAACTTTGTATGTTTGTCTGGACAGTAGAAACGAAAACCTTATGACTTTTCTGAGTAGCCAATGAAATAGCAACTTACTATTTTAGGATCTAGCTTCCCAATGTTTGGGTTAAATGCTTTAGCCTCAGTAGGACTCCCCCCACATGTAAGTGGTTTAGTGAGGGTACTCTTCCTGTCCATAACTCATACGGTGTTTTGGGCACTGACTTACTTGGTACACTATTGAGAATATGAATGGCGGTTTTTAACGCCTCCATCCACAGGCTCAACGGTAAGGTAGAGTAACTTATCATACTGCGCACCATATCCATCAGGGTACGATTGCGTCTTTTAGCTACTCCATTCTGCTGAGGTTCGCTTGGTGTAGAATACTGGGCTACTATGCCATTCTCCTGTAATAACCTTGCAAAAGGTCCAGGAACTTGGCCATATGGGGTATGCCAACCGTAGTACTCCCCCCATGGTCGGACCTGACTATATTAATGTTTAAATTATGTTGGTTTTTAACTTCTGCCTTAAATATCTTAAATTTATCTAATGCTTATGTTCTTTCTTTGATTGGATAAATGTAGCCATAACGGGAGTAATCATCTGTGAATGTTATGAATGAATCATAACCATCCACACTCTTTACAGGAAATGGACCACAGATATCTATGTGAATAATCTATAAAATTCATGTGCTTTATTTGGCATCTTTCTTAATTTTCTTTACATACTTTTCTTTTATGCATTCTCTGCATTGTTCTAAATCTGAGAACTCTAATGAAGGAAGAATATCATTCTTAACTAGTCTTTCTATTCTCCCCCTCGAAATATGGCCTAAACGACAGTGCTATAATTTCAACAACATATCGTGAGCTCTCTTTTGTTTTCTATTTACATCCGCAGATGAGGATACATTCTTATTGTCGCACGCAACGTTCCCATCATCGCATACAACATTCACATCATCACGTAGTGATAACAAATAAAGCTTATTTTGTAAGATAGCAATACCAACACATGCATTATTAAATGTTATCTTATATTTGCCATTTCCAAAATGGCAATCATATCTATAATTGTCCAAGCATGAAACACTAATCAAGTTTCTCTCTAGGGAGGGAACATAAAGTACATTTCTTAGTAAAAGTGTGAAACCATCAGCAAGCTCTAGAGAAAGATCACCAATGGCTTCAACATCTTCTCGGACTCCATTTGCAACTTTAACGTGTCTTTCGCTTCTTTGTGTAGTCCTCGTCGAACGGAATCCCTATAAAGAATTAGTAACATAAACAGTTGCACCTGAGTCAATCCACCAAGTAGATTTCGAATACTATACATACAGGGATTCATTTATGAATGTAATAATGTTCTCACCTTTCTTTGCCATGATCATCTTTAAGTAATTGGGACAATCTTTCTTATAATAAACCGTCTTCTTACAATAGAGACACTGGTCTTTCTCTACTGTGAACTTGTTCTGCTGAGGCTGATGCAGCATGGGACCCTTTCCCTTTGGCTTTGAGGAGGAGTTAGCATTAGTATTCTTTTTCTTGTTGTCTTTTAGATAATTGATAGTGCCACCATTGGCAGCTTTCATTCTCTCCTCCTCTTGCACACACATAGCCATGAGCCTTTCCATGTCCCACTTCTCGGGCTATATGTTGTAGTTGACAACAAAAGTGTCAAACTCCTTTGGCAAGGAAGTAAAAATCAGATGGATAAGGAACTCTTCCTTGAGAGCTAGATCCATTGATTTTAGCTTGGATGCCAAATTGCTCATCCTTAGTATGTGCTCTCTTATGCCACCATTTCCAGAGTACCTCTCTATCACCAACTGCTTTATCAGCTGGGTAGCATATGTCTTTGAAGAGCCAGTCAACTGACTCTTTATTCTTTCGAGGTACTCGGTGACGGTGTCACACTCTGGAATTGAGCCCACAATTGTAGGCTCAATCGTGTTCTTTCTCACAACCATACATTTCTTGTTAGCAGTGACCCACTTCCTATGCTCAAGATCATAGGACATCCTTTGGGATGCAAAATTCCTCTCTTGTTGCCCAAGCGACATCAGCCTTGTTTGTCTCCCTCACCGGTGCCACAGGCTCAGTGGGACATGGTGAGGTGACTACCCAGTCCACCTCAGTCAAGATGAAAGCTAGGTCAATCTTTTTCTTCCACTCCGTGTAGTTATCACCTTTGAGAGTGGGGATCTCTTTGATACAACCCATTAAGTTGTATCCGCCTGAAAACACAATTCATATAGAGTGAGAACATAAACATAATAATAATAATAACAATTGCATGCCTTAGTTCCAACGTTGGTTAAAATTAAAACATATAATTATCCTCTACACTAATTCTACATCACCATTGGACATAAATAGAATTAATGCATGACAAAACTCATCATAATATTGCCATTAATCAACATTGGTCAGAATAACAACAATATTATAATAAGCTAAAAACATATCCATTTTTCAAAATTAAATTCTCCCGTTGGTTCAAATTTAATAATGAAAATAACAACTTTAAATACGCAGCGGAAAAATAATCTCAATTTTGTGAATTTTACCCATAGAAAAATTCGCTTTTCTATTTTCTTTAAGCCATTTATCCATTTTCCAGGAAATAAACATTTACTAGAAAAAGAAAAGACAAAAAATGACTCAAATCTATAGTGTTCCTTTGGCCCGACCAAGAAAATGGCCCGGCCTAGCTCCGCTGACGCGCGCGCTGTGCCTCCCAGGCCGCAACCTGGGCCTAGGCCGGCAAAGCCACCCACCTGCCTAGTCCTGCCGGCGGTCCAATGAATCTAGAGCATTCATTTTCATCCGACGGCCACGCGCGTGTTTCGCTCAGAATAAAAACCAATGCCGCGGCGCCCCAGGGGAAACCCTAATTCATTCTCTATTGCTCTCTATCTCTCTCTCTACGCCTCGCTCTGCTCTCTCCTCAGTGCAGCAGCTGCGGCCGAGTGATGAGCAAGCGAAGAGCGACAGCCATGGCGCCGTCGCTGGCCCCTCGTTGGCGTGTGCGCTCCCCAGCGGGTGAGCGCGTCGCCATCGAGCGGCCTAGCCGCGGCGCCTCCTTGGCCAGGGCCTAGTGAGCAGCTGCCTCTGGCTCGGCCTTCTTCTCCCCGTACGCCGGCGAGCCGCACTATGGCGGTGTCAGCAGCGGTCGAGGCAGGCCTCCCCTTCCCCTTCTTCCCCTTCTGATTTGTGTTCTTTCTTTTGTTCTTCTTGGATTCAACTGATTGGGGATCTAGGGTTAGGGTTTCTTTTCCCGATTCGATTCGTTTGATTCAGTTCATCTCTTTGATTTTATTTGATTTCTTTTCTTTTCTATTTGTACCCATACCGAGATCTACTCAATAGAATCTGGCTAGCTGTTCCCCTTTCCCGTCACGAGTTAGGGTTAGGGTTTGACTCATTGGAGTCACTATTCATCTTCCCTGACGGGTTAGGGTACTGTTCTTGTTCCCCAACGGGTTAGGGTTTGGATGAACCTCTGTTCTTTTCTCAAATCCGAACGGATCTACTCTGTGTTTAATCGTTCACCCATTCTAGATCTAAAACCCTAGAAACCATGGCTCTAGTACCATTGTTAGACCTATAGGATCACTAGGAGCATAGATCTAGCCGGGTACATCATGTAAATGTATAACATGTCCTAGTACATGCACTAGACAGAGATTAGAGAGAGAGGTAGTGCTAGGTTACCGACCATCGTAGGCTTTCGATCCGCTCACGTCTGCCATGGAATCGGTGTCTACGCTAGGGCTACAATGGTCGGTGAAGACGGCGTCGGTGATGCGTGGTGGCGACCGGCAGTGAGGGCAGTGGAGTATGGTGATGCAGTTTGGAGGTGGCGCAGTGCTATGGTGGATGTGCTTCCCGTCACTGGCTGTGCCCCTCACTAGATCGGGTTTAGGGTTTGTCGGTGGGGAGCTCGGCTCAGGCAAACCTCATGACTTGAGCCACCGGCCCCCATCTCTATTTATTGCACAGCAGGGGCCCTTCAGCCATAGTGGGCTGGGCGCCCCCGATCAGGGCACAGATCAAAGGCCCAACTAGGCCATTGGGCCTAGGTTGGGATTAGAGATCAACCTAACAGGCTTGTCATGTGCAACCACGCATCATGGGGTGCCCAAGCCAGGCAAAGTTAGAAGGAACTAAAAAGCTTGATGGCTTAGGGGCAACACTCATCTCGACTAGGTGGCAATACCACATTGAAACAAGCAGATTACATGCACCACTAATTGTTTACACCAAAATTTGGAAGGAGGATCTCAAGAGCTCGAGAACTCCCAAAATCATGTCAGCAAGGGATCAATTGCGTGTGGATCGGAACCAGCTGATTTAGATGCAGCGCTAGAATCGGCTTCCTTCAGATAGCGCCAGCAGATAACGACAGAGGCTATGATTTGGTCGCTCTTCCTACAAATTACAGGCTCTCAGAGTTCGCCAAGTTCACTAGTCAAGACAGTACAAGCACAATAGAACATGTCAGTTGGTATCTTACACAATTGGGTGAAGCATCAGTTGAGGATGCCCATCGGGTTTGGTTTTTCTCCTTATCCCTGTCAGGGCCAGCCTTCACTTGGTTCTCGTCACTATCAGTCAATTCCATTGCCAATTGGGCTGATCTGGAGAAGAAGTTTCTTACATATTTTTACACTAGGACTGAAGAAAAGAAGATCACTGATATGATGACCATGAGACAGAGGACTAATGAATTGGGCACTGAGTTTCTTTAGAGGTTCCGAGAGACTAGGAATTTGTGCTTCTCATTGAGTTTGGCCGATGATCAGCTAGCTGCTTTAGCTATCCAAGGAATGCTATCGATATAGAAGGAAAAACTGCTAGAACAAGAATTTGACAACTTGAGTCAATTGGCTCAATGAGTAGCAGCGCTCAACAGCCAATTCCAGAGTATGCACAGAGACACTTGATTCCAGAAGAATACCACCGTAGCCGAAGCTTATGATCCAAACTCAGCAAATGATGGCTATGAAGATGAAGAAGAAGAGGTTGCTGTAGCTGAATGGAATTGGAGCAAGAAGACAGTAATGGTGCCAAATCCTTGGGAAAGAGGAGTCAAGGAGAGCTATGACTTTGATGTCACGAAATCGGACAAGCTCTTTAACTTTTTACTTGAGAAGGGCCAAATCAAATTACCGGACAATCATGTTATGTTGCTCCCTGAACAGTTAAAATATAAGAAGTTCTGCAAGTTCCATAATGCTACTTCTCATTCCACTAATGAGTGCAAAATTTTCCGGCAGCATATACAGAGGGCTATTCAGCAAGGGAGGCTCAAGTTCGATACGCCTTGGAAGATGAAAGTTGATGATAATCCTTTCCCAGGAGATCAAAATATGGTTGATGTTGGGATGTTCAAAGGAAAAACTAAGGTCCTAACATCAGCCAAATCAAGAAAAGATGGAACAGCCGATCCCAAGATGCAGATATCGGCTGATGAATACAGAGAGGTTAAAAAACATCGTGATCAGCAGAAGAGCCGATATGAGCAGGGGAGAACGTCAAAGGATGGAGCGATGAGGCCGCAAGTCACATCTTGGATCCTGTTGAATAAGTGGCGGTGGCAGAAGGAAAAAGATCATCAACAATGGTTAGAGGATCAAGAATACCAGTGTCAACTAGAAGAAGAAAGGTATGAAAGGAAGCAAGCTGAATTGCACTAGAATTGTCCTTTCTTCAGATACTGCTGGAACGAAGGCTTGAAATTGCCTACCAGACATGACTGTCCGAAATGCAGTAATCAATATTGGGAGTTTAGGCAATCTCAAATCAACCGCCGGTCTATCCATGCCCAGAATGCATATCATCATAATAACATGGATCGGCGCTTAAAAACTAAACATATTCATGATCGGTTGGGAAAGAGAGTTGTTGACCAAGATTGGGTTGATCATGAAGAAGGAAGCAATCAGAGGGAACATGTTTGGTAGGAAGGCCAATGGTGCCCTAGAGGTTTGACAAGAAGCCAGAAGAGAAGAGTGCAATGCCTAAGGAATAAGGAGATGGAATAGGCTCAACCATCCGATAAAACTCAAGTGTGGCGTACCAAGCAAATAGCTAATAAGAAGCAACCATCGGCTAATATCCAAATAGCTTTTCTATTGCCATCATAATTCAGAGCTCCAGTGGATTAGGAAGTTTACTCAGACTTTGATGAATCAGAGTATGAAGAGATGGTTGCCAAGTTGATGGTTACACACCAAGCGATATTTGATAAGCCAGTCAAACATCGGCACTTGAAGGCTTTATACATGAAAGGTTTTGTTGATGGGAAGCCGATGAACAAAATGTTAGTGGACGGAGGTGCTTCTGTCAATCTTATGCCTTACACTACTTTTCGTAAGCTCGGTAAGGGACCAGGAGATTTGCTTGAGACCGACATGATGCTTAGAGACTTCGGAGGGAATATGTCTAAGACCCAGGGGGCAATAAACGTCGAGTTAACAATCGGGAGTAAAACTTTGCTCACCACGTTCTTTGTCATCGATGGAAAACGCTCATATAGTTTACTCCTCAGTCATGACTAGATTCACGCAAACTATTGCATGCCATCGACCATGCATCAATGTTTGATTCAATGGCATGGGGATGATGTCAAGGTGGTTCACGCTGATGAGTCTGTGAGCATCACAACAGTCGATCTAGTGTTTTGGGAATTAGGAGACTTTGAATGCCTTTCTGGCAAAACATGGGAAGGAGGCTTCATCAGGATTAATAATGAAGGCCAACAGCCAGTTCAAGCAATCGGCTCTGAAAGTTTATTTTAATCAGTAATCGTGGCGTCGCGTCGGCCATTGAGTTAAGGGAAAATAAACATTGAGTCTTAGAAATGGGTTTAGGCCAACGCATGTGAATGCTGAATTAAAGTGTACGTGCGATTCAGAGTTAATGGATTTCTTAAGAGAAGTTCTGTTTTGCTTAATAGGATGCTTGACTTAGATTGATCGATCGTTTGATCTTTGGAATGAAAAATGCATGAAGAGATGCTATTCTGATATCTGAATTTGATAGCCGATTTGTTCTCGGCTCCAATAGCCGGTATTAAGAAGGTATCACCTCTTGTTCAAAAATGAAAGATCTTCGAAGACAGTAAAAGCCGATACGATATGTATCGCCTATAGAGCAAAAACAAAAGCAAAAACGATCATACACAAGGACACTACATTGAAGTGTGTTCATGGAGGAACAGGAGTCTTTGATCGTCAGGATTGCCCTAAGTACAAACTAATCAAAGACTTTGTTCACCACATCCTGAGCGGAGGTGATGTCCACAATGGCCTCTGCTGCTGCGGTGAAGTCTTCTATCAAATCTTCATGCCCCTCAGGGCCATCACCAGTCGGGAAGCCAACCTCCATGGCATGAAGATCGTGCCTAGTTTGGACCTGCGCCATGGTTAGTGCCATAGACGCGCCGTAGCGAACGCCATGAAGAGCAACCTCCTAGACACGGGCCAAAATATCTTGGAGACGAGCATCAATAAGGGAACCCCGTGCATTAACGACGTCCGCAGCCGCGTTCGCCACTAGTTGGAGAGACTCCAACTGCACCGTATGAGCTAGCGATCACAGAAAACTATCAAGATGAAGATAATGAGAACCAGAATAGAAGCATTCCTGGAATTCATCTTACCTGCTACCTGAAAGCTCTAGTTTGGTTTTGGTGAATTGATGAAACCCTAAGTGCTAACCTAGTTTATCAAGTGATCATAAGATAGGTAGCACACTCCAAGTCATGAAGCAAATGAAGATCATAGCATGATGAAGTTGATGCTATGGTAATGATCAAGTGCTTGGACTTAGAAAGAAGAAAGAGAAAAACAAAAAGCTCAAGACAAAGGTATAATTTGTAGGAGCTATTTTGTTTTGGTGATCAAGACACATAGAGAGTGTGATCACATTTAGGTTTGATAGTCGTACTATAAAGAGGGGTGAAACTTGTATCGAGATGCGGTTATCAAAGTGCCACTAGATGCTCTAACTCATTGCATATGCATTTAGGATCTAGTGGAATGCTAACACCCTTGAAAATATTTGTGAAAATATGCTAACACATGTGCACAAGGTGATACACTTGGTGGTTGGCACATTTAAGCAAGGGTGAAGAAGTTAGAGGTGAAAAGGAGTTAGTCTTGCTGGTCACAAGGTGACCGGACACTGGTCTCAGAGGGACCGGTGCGTCCAGTCAAGTGTGGCAGCGAAGACACTGGCGTCGATCAAATGACCGAATGCTGGGTCTTGGACTGACTGGACGCTGAGGTACAGGGTTCGGTCCTGTTGTTGGGCAGCGCAGAAAAAGTCATTGTGTGACCGGATGCTGTCAGGGTCCGGTCAAGCATGACCGGACGCGTCCGATCAAAGAAAATCATTTCTAGAACCTTACTAGAAACGACCGAACACTGGAGGCTGAGCATCCGGTCAGTTTGTGTGCAGCGTCCAGTCAGCAGATGATCGTTGAAATCTGACAAACAATATTTGAAGCAGGGGACCTGTGGCGTGAATCACGTGACCGGACGCTAAGGGCCAGCGTCTGATCGATCAGACCGGAGCGTCTGGTCACCCGCGTTGTGCCCAGTGAAGGGGTACAATGGCTCTATTTCATGGGGCTTCTATTTAAGCCCCATGGCCGGTTGAAGCTCACACCTTTGGCTATTTGCATTGACATAGCAACCTTGTATGCTTAGCCAAAGCCCTCCCACTCATCTCTATTATTGATTCATCATCTTTGTGAGATTGGGAGAGAATCCAAGTGCATTGCTTGAGTGATTGCATCTAGAGGCACTTGGTGTTCGTGTTTCGCTGTGGGATTCACTTGTTCTTCTTGGTGGTTACCGCCACCTAGATGGTTTGGAGCAGTGAGGATCGTCGAGCGGAGGTTGGTGATTGTCTCTGGCTCTAATCGTGGTGATTGTGAGGGGTTCTTGACCTTTTCCTGGTGGAGGGCCAAAAGGTACTCTAGTGGATTGCTCGTGGCTTATGTGATCCTCATCTTATGTTGGTTGTGTGGCACCCTATTGAGGGTTTGGCGTGTGAAGCCAATTAGGGCGTGAACCTCCAAATGAGTGAATCACCACAACGAGGACTAGCTTGCCGGTAAGCAAGTGAACCTCGGTAAAAAATCATTGCGTTCATCATTGATTCTGAGGTGATTGGTCTTCATTGTTATTCATCCTTGTGATTGATTGGTTCCTTCATCTGCACGGCGGTATAACCTTCTTGATCACTCTCTTTATATTACCGCACATTAGTTGTCAAGCTCTTTAGTGTAGCTAGTTGTGAGAGCTTGCTTGGTTGGTTGGTGTGGCTCTTTAGTTAGCCTTTGAGAGCACACTAACATAGGGTAGTGTCATAGCTATTATGTGAATAGATACTATCTAAACTAGAATTATGGTAGGTGGCTTGCATTTTGAGTAGGCTAGCGCAACACTTGTTTCACCTCATAATTGTCTAACCATTTTGTTAAGTGTTGTTATAGAAATTTTTATTAGGCTATTCACCCCCCTCTAGCCATTAGGACCTTTCAAGTAGTATTAGAGTTGAGGTCACTGTGATTTGAGGCTTAACAACCTTCGGTGTAAAAATGGCTCAAATCAACAACACCAAGAAGCCACCCTAATTTGATGGATCAAATTATCCATATTTGAAGTCAAAGATGACCACACATATCAAGTCAATCAATAGAAGAGTGTGGAAGGTGGTAGAAACCAAAATTGAGATTGAACATCCAGAGAATCCCACCACAGCCGAAGAAGTGCTTCTCCAAAATAATGACATTGCTTTAAGTGCTATTCATGATGCAATTGATGAAAGAACATTTGAGCAAATCAAGAATATTGAGATGGCTCATGAGGCATGGAAGAAGTTGGAAGAATCATTTGAGGGCACTCAAGCCGTGAAGGGTGCAAAGGCATACATCCTCAAAGAGAAGTTTGCAAGCTTCAAGATAAAGGAGGATGAAAGTGTGCCGAAGATGTTCCATAGGCTTCAAGTGCTTGTCAATGATCTTAAAGCACTTGGTGAAGAGGTGAAGGATAAGGACTTCTCACATAAGTTCTTGAGATGTTTGCCTTCAAGATTTAGTACATTGGTCACCATTCTAGTGAGAAGCGGTTTGGACACCATGACACCAAACCAAGTATTGGGGGATATAATGACCGATGATACATATAGAGATGATGATGAGAAGGAAGAAAAGAAGGAGAAGAAAGATGAGAAGAAGGATGACAAGAAGAAGAGCATGGCATTCAAAGCCACATCATCCAAGGGCAAAGCTAAGCAAGAAACATCAAGTGAAGATGATTCATGGGATAATGATGATGATGAGAAGATGGCTCTCTTTGTCAAGAGATTTGGCAAGTTCATAGTGAAGAAGGGCTATCGTGCTAGGAGAAAGAAGTCTTCATCCAAGAACAAAGAAGAGTCAAGAAGATGCTTCAAGTGTGGAAGCAAAGATCATCTTGTTGCTCAATGTCCATATAATAGCGACAATGATGATGACAAAAAGAAGAACAAGAAGAAGGACAAGAAGGAAAAGAAAGAGAAGAAGGACAAGATGGCCTTCAAGAAGAAGAAGGGTGGTTCATATGTAGTCACTTGGGATAGCGATGCTTCATCAATTGATAATGATGATGATAGTGATGATGTCAAGACCACCAAGAAGAAGGTTCTTGTAAGCATTGCTATCATTGAGAAGCCTTCTATCTTTGAATCTTCATCATGCTTCATGGCTAAGGCCACTAAGGTACAATCTTGTGATGATGAAAGTGATGAAGAACATGATGATGAAAATGAACATGAAAATGAAAATGATAGTGATAGTGATAATGATGAGCCTACCAAAGATGATTTGTTTGATATGCTAGAAGATGCTAAAGAACATTTTAACATTAAGAGAAGAGAATACAAGAGCTTGAATAAGGAGGTAAAAGCCCTTAAGCAAGCCATTGATAAGCTCAAAGCAACTCATGAGAGGCTAGAGGAAGCCCATGAGAAACTAGGCAAGGCTCACAAGAAGCTTGAAAAAGCTCATTCTTCTTTGCTTAATGAGCAAAATAAAAGGAAGCATGTTGAAACTTGCAATATAGGCTTAACTTGTGATATAATTGATGAATCACTACCTATGCCTATCATTGTTCCTCCCACTAACCCTTCTTATAGCACTTCTACTTCCACCTCATCTAGTAGTGATGGTCTCACTTATGATGCCTCACTAGTGGTTGAGAATGAGAACCTCAAGAAGGAGGTCAATAAACTCACTCACACTTTGGCTAAGGCCTATGGTGGTGAGGACCGCTTGCTTATGTGCTTGGGTAGCCAAAGAACTTCTCTCTACAAAGAGGGATTAGGCTATACCCCCAAGAAAGGCAAAGCGGCCTTTGCTCCTCATAAGACTAGTTTTGTGAAGAATAATGGTTGCTTTTGCACTAGTTGTAAGCAAGTGGGTCATAAAGAGCAAGAATGCAACAACAAGAGCAAACATGGTAATGTATCCTCCATAAAGCTTGATTCATGCTATATGCTTACTAAGGGTATAAATGGTGTGAAGGCTAAGTTCATTGGTAAACCATGGATGGGCTCAAAGAAGAAAGCCATTTGGATACCAAAGAGCTTAGTGACTAACCTTCAAGGATCTAAGCAAGTTTAGGTACCTAAAAAGAATTGATCTTCTTTTGTAGGTTAATTACAAAGCCGGAGGAAGGCATTGGGTTCTTGATAGTGGGTGCACTCAACACATGACCAATGATGCAAGAATGTTTAACTCAATCAATACCAATGGCAATGATGGTTATGATAGTATCACATTTGGTGATAATGGCAAAGGCAAGATCAAAGGGCTTGGTAAGATTGCAATATCTAATGATATGAGCATATCTAATGTGTTGCTAGTAGAGAGCTTGAACTTCAATTTGTTATCCGTGGCTCAATTATGTGATCTTGGATTTAAATGCATATTTGGGGTAGATGATGTAGAGATCATAAGTGTAGATGGCTCTAACTTGATCTTCAAAGGCTTTAGATATGAGAATCTATACTTGGTTGATTTCAATGCTAGTGAAGCTAGATTATCTACATGTTTGTTCACTAAGTCTAGCATGGGTTGGTAATGGCATAGAAGGCTTGGTCATGTTGAAATGAAACAATTGAATAGATTGGTTAAGCATGACTTGGTTAGAGGCTTGAATGATGTTGTGTTTGAAAAGGATAAGCTTTGTAGCTCTTGTCAAGCTAGAAAATAAGTTGAAAACACCCATCCTAAGAAAAGCATGATGAGCACTAGCAAAGCATTTGAGTTATTGCATATGGATTTGTTTGGACCAACACAATACACTAGTATTGGTGGTAACAAATATGGCTTTATGATAGTGGATGATTACACTAGATACACATGGGTATTCTTTCTAGTGGACAAAAGTGATGTATTTGCAACATTCAAATCATTTGTCAAGGGCATTCATAATGAGTTTGAAACAACCATTAAGAGAGTTAGAAGTGACAATGGTTGTGAGTTCAAGAACACTAGAATGATGAGTTGTGTGATGAATTTGGAATTAGATATTAATTCTCAGCCAAGTACACTCCACAATCAAATGGCCTTGTTAAAAGGAAAAATAGAACACTCATTGATATGGCAAGGTCTATGCTTAGTGAGTATAATGTGAGTCAATCTTTTTGGGCTGAAGCTATCAACACGGCTTGCTATTATAGCAACCGCCTCTATTGTCACCCATTGAAAGAGAAAACACCATATAAGCTCTTGAATGGTAGAAAGCCCAACATTGCATATTTTTGGGTCTTTGGTTGCAAATGTTATATCTTGAAGAAAGGCACTAGATTGGACAAGTTTGACAAGAAATGTGATGAAGGATTTCTACTTGGATATTCCACTACAAGCAAAGCATATAGAGTTTGGAATTTGGATAGTGGTACTCTTAAGGAAGTTCATGATGTTGAATTTGATGAAACCAAGGGTTCACAAGTAGAGAATGAGAACTTGGAAGATGTTAGAGGCATTCAACTTTCAAATGCCACGAAGAATATGGATATTGGTGAATTGAGGCCTAGGCAAGTAAATGATGATGAAGATGATCAAATGCAAGTGCTCTCTAACTTAAATGTGCAAGATGATACAAATCAAGCTAGTACAAATGGCTCTCATGATAATGAACAAGATCAAGTGGCTAGTACATCATCTCAATCCAATGACCAAGCAAGTGCAAGCAATCAAGTTTCAATCCTCCAACCAACCAATGTTGCAAGGGATCATCCATTGGACACTATCATTGGTGATATTTCTAGAGGTGTACAAACAAGATCAAGATTGGCCTCATTTTGTGAACACTTCTCATTTGTGTCATCCATTGAACCAAAGAAGATAGATGAAGCATTGATGGATGTTGATTGGGTGAATGCTATGCATGAAGAATTGAACAATTTTAGAAGAAATCAAGTATGGGAATTGGTAGAAATACCAAAGGGACACAATGTGATTGGAACCAAATGGGTCTTTAGAAACAAGCAAGATCAAGATAGGATAGTAGTAAGGAACAAAGCAAGATTGGTAGCACAAGGCTATACACAAGTTGAAGGTCTTGACTTTGGAGAAACATATGCCCCGGTTGTTAGATTGGAAGCAATAAGAATCTTGCTAGCCTATGCTTGTGCCCACAATGTCAAGCTCTATCAAATGGATGTTAAGAGTGCATTTCTAAATGGCTACATCAATGAAGAAGTATATGTTGAGCAACCTCCCGGTTTTGAAGATGATAAGAAGCCCAACCATGTATACAAGTTGAAGAAAGCTTTATATGGCTTGAAGCAAGCACCTAGAGCATGGTATGAGAGATTGAGGGACTTCCTACTCTCTAAAGGGTTCACAATGGGCAAGATTGACACCACTCTTTTCATCAAGAAGATTGGAAAAGATCTATTTATGTTACAAATATATGTTATGACATCATATTTGGATCAACCAATCAAGATTTTTATGATGAGTTTAGAAAGATGATGGCTAATGAGTTTGAGATGTCCATGATTGGAGAATTGAGTTACTTCCTTGGTCTTCAAATCAAGCAATTGAAGAATGGTACATTTGTGAGTCAAGGCAAGTACATCAAGGACATGATCAAGAAGTCTGGAATGATTGATAGTAAAGCCAATAACACACCAATGGGAACCAATGGCAACTTGGATAGTGATGCAAGTGGAAACATGGTGGATCAAAAGTTGTATCGGTCTATGATTGGAAGCCTACTCTATGTGACCGTATCAAGGCCGGATGTCATATTTAGTGTATGCATGTGTGCAAGATTTCAAGCCTCACTAAGAGAAAGTCATTTGAAGGCTACAAAAAGAATATTGAGGTACTTGAAGCATACACCAAATGTTGGTTTGTGGTATCCCAAAGGAGCAAAATTTGAGCTAGTTGGTTACTCCGACTCGAATTATGTGGGATGTAAGGTTGAAAGGAAGAGCACCTCGGACACATGTCAATTGTTGGGAAGATCACTTGTTTCATGGTCATCAAAGAAGCAAAATAGTGTTGCATTATCAATCGCCGAAGCCGAATACATATCCGCCGGTAGTTGTTGTACACAAATACTTTGGATGAAGGCCACCTTGAATGACTTTGAAATCAAGTTCAAGAAAGTGCCATTGCTATGTGACAATGAGAGTGCAATCAAGCTAACCAACAATCCGGTTCAACATGCAAGAACAAAGCATATTGATGTCCACAACCATTTCATAAGAGATCACCAACAAAAAGGGGACATTTGCATTGAGAGTGTGGGCACCGAAGATCAACTTGCTGATATATTCACCAAGCCATTGGATAAGAAAAGGTTTTGCAAGCTAAGGAATGAGTTGAACATATTGGATTTCTCAAATATGTGTTGATGCACCCCCACTTATATGACATGCCTCTCCTTCGAGCAATCCAAGGTAAAAGTTGATTGGCATGACATACATCCTTGCTAAGGACATGTTTAGTGCATCTAGTCATCTCTCCATGTTATTAGGCTCATTCATGAAAATCAAATGATTTTGATGTTTATATGGTATCACTATTGCTTCTATGCTTGACTTGATCTAGTGGTAGCATACGACATGTTTATGGGCTTGTAAACCTAGTGTTTAATCTAGAAAATAAACTCTAAGTGTTTAACTCAACATGGTATAAGATAACCCTTATTTGGAGGTGTGAAGAAGCTTGTCCTTAGATCAAACTAAGTTAAATATCTTTGGTAAATGATCTAGATTAGACCAAATTTGGAAAAATAATCCTCACCCCATTGATTGATATTGATAATCTCTACCTATCTATATTTTAAACATTTGTGGTCATTGATGACAAAGGGGGAGAAATAGTGCACAAAGATAGTGAAAAGACAACACAAAGGGCGAAAAATAAGGATCCAAGTGATAGGGGGAGAACTTGATGTAAGAGGAGAAATATAACAAAGGAAAGGGGATTAATTAAAATTTTTTGCACACAAGTAGGGGGAGCAAGCTCATGAACTTGTATGGTGCATTTGAATATGCATTTCATATGTTTGCTTGCATGGCATAAGTTCTAAATTTAAAATATCCATGCTTGTGTGATGAATGCTAGTTGTAAGATTGAATGATGAAATAAAATCACTAGATAACTTTCATTTCCAAGTAAGTTTTTTTCAAGTGGTATCTTTTCAAAGTGTGTTTCCAAGTGGTATAGAGCTAACCATGGTGCTAAGGATGGTATAATGGTGCACTCTGATTGGTATCACGCTTCAAAGGTCCATCTTTTATACCTTAGCATCATTTGGTAGACATTGTCTCCTATATTTACTATCTATGCATATGTGCAAGCTTCAATCCAAACTCTTAGCACATATGTAGGGGGAGCAATTGCTACAATTTGGGGTTCATGAAACTTGTCCATATCCTTTTACATATGGTAAATATGCTTGGGCAAGCAACATGGATTCAATTGAATTTTAATCCATATCTTTGTGAAAGGGTCGTCATCAATTACCAAAAAGGGGGAGATTGAAAGCTCTAGTTTGGTTTTGCTGAATTGATGAAACCCTAAGTGCTAACCTAGTTTATCAAGTGATCATAAGATAGGTAGCACACTCCAAGTCATGAAGCAAATGAAGATCATAGCATGATGAAGTTGATGCCATGGTAATGATCAAGTGCTTGGACTTGGAAAGAAGAAAGAGAAAAACAAAAAGCTCAAGGCAAAGGTATAATTTATAGGAGTTATTTTGTTTTGGTAATCAAGACACTTAGAGAGTGTGATCACATTTTGGTTTGATAGCCGTACTATAAAGAGGGGTGAAACTCGTATCGAGATGCAGTTATCAAAGTACCACTAGATGCTCTAACACATTGCATATGCATTTAGGATCTAGTGGAATGCTAACACCCTTGAAAATGTTTGTGAAAATATGCTAACACATGTGCACAAGGTGATACACTTGGTGGTTGGCATATTTGAGCAAGGGTGAAGAAGTTAGAGGTGAAAAGGAGTTAGTCTCGCTGGTCACAAGGTGACCGGACGCTGGTCTCAGAGGGACCGGCACGTCCGGTCAAGTGTGGCAGCGAAGACATTGGCGTCGGTCAAACGACCGGACGCTGGGTCTTGGACTGACCGGACGCTGAGGTCCAGGATCCGGTCCTGTTGTCGGGCAGCGCAGAGAAAAGTCACTGTGTGACCGGACGCTGTTAGGGTCCGGTCAAGCATGACCGGACGCGTTCGGTCAAAGAAAATTGTTTCTAGAACTTTACTGGAAATGACCGAACGCTGGAGGCTAAGCGTCTGGTCAGTTTGTGCACAGCGTCCAGTCAGCTGATGACCATTGAAATCTGACGAACAATATTTGAAGCAGGGGAGACGTAGCGTGAATCATGTGACCGAACACTGAGGGCCAGCGTCCGGTCGATCGGACCGGAGCGTTCGGTCACCCTGTGTTGTGCCCAGTGAAGGGGTACAATGGCTCTATTTTGTGGGGGCTTCTATTTAAGCCCCATGGCCGGTTAAAGCTCACACCTTTGGCCATTTGCATTGACATAGCAACCTTGTGAGCTTAGCCAAAGCCCTCCCACTCATCTCCATCATTTGTTCATCATCTTTGTGAGATTGGGAGAGAATCCAAGTGCATTGCTTGAGTGATTGCATCTAGAGGCACTTGGTGTTTGTGTTTCGCTGTGGGATTCGCTTGTTACTCTTGGTGGTTGCCGCCACCTAGATAGCTTAGAGTAGCGAGGATCGTCGAGTGGAGGTTGGTGATTGTCTCCGGCTCTGATCGTGGTGATTATGAGGGGTTCTTGACCTTTCCCTGGTGAAGAGCCAAAAGGTACTCTAGTGGATTGCTCGTGGCTTGTGTGATCTTCATCTTGTGTTGGTTGTGTGGCACCCTATTGAGGGTTTGGCGTGTGAAGCCAATTAGCGCGTGAACCTCCAAGTGAGTGAATCGCCACAATGAGGACTAGCTTGCCGGCAAGCAAGTGAACCTCGGTAAAAAATCATTGCATTCATCATTGATTCCGAGGTGATTGGTCTTCATTGTTATTCATCCTTGTGATTGATTGGTTCCTTCATCTACACGGCGATATAACCTTCTTGATCACTCTCTTTAAATTACCGCAAACTAGTTGTCAAACTCTTTAGTGTAGCTAGTTGTGAGAGCTTGCTTGCTTGGTTGGTGTGGCTCTTTAGTTAGCCTTTGAAGCACACTAACATAGGGTAGTGTCATAGCTATTGTGTGAATAGATACTATCTAAACTAGAATTGTGGTAGGTGGCTTGCATTTTGAGTAGGCTAGCACAACACTTGCTTTGCCTCATAATTGTCTAACCATTTTGTTAAGTGTTGTTGTAGAAATTTTTATTAGGCTATTCACCCCCTCTAGCCATTAGGACCTTTCACTACCATGGCGTCAGACTCTGCCAGCCATGCTCGAACAGCGCTGGTCTCCTCCTCAGCCGCATTGAGGGCCGCTTGGAAAACCCCCAGACGAATCTCGAGCTGACAGTTATTCTAGATCGCCTTGGAATAGCGATCCTTGGCCGACCTCCATTCCCAGAAGAAGTGTTGGGCATCGTCGCCGTCATACGAGTTAGACAAGATCGACGATGAAGCCGGCACAGAGGATGCAGCATCAGCGGGTTTGCTAGTCCTGAAGAAAAGATGAAAGGTGTCATTCATGACGAGCCTATAGCAGAGTTAGATTAGGTCATCATCATCGGGGATAGAAAAGTTAGCAGTTTTACCTCATGCGTCGGAGACACCGGTTCGTCGGCATGTCCCCTTCGGGAACCTCCTCTGCCGCGCGCTTGCCTCGATTACCCTCGCCAGCCATAAGAGATAGTTGGAACTGTGGAAGGGAGGAAGAAAACTGCTATAGGGTTTTTGGTAGGCGGAAGAGAGTGAAAGAACAGTTGCGAATGGATATGTGTTTGAGTCTAAAGCCCTCGCCTGGTATTTGAAGGCGCGAAGCGAAGAGGCGGACACCTCGGGACATGCAAAAGGCAACCGTAGTTAATAGAAGGTGGAACGCCGCTTCACCAATGCCAAAGAGAATACGATGTCTGGTGACTAAGGATAGGAGATCAAAGGTCTCTCTTAATGAAAGTCGTGTTTTTCGGACCTAAGTGGGATTAAGATCGGGAGTCTGGAATCGGCTATTATCAGAATCGGCCCTTTAGCCGAAGCCGAAGTGATCGATTGGCTGTAATGGTTCTTTATCCTCTTGCCTATTCGAGTGCCCCTAGCCAGAAGGGTTTCACGACCGAACAAACTCCTGTAAACCTATTTCATCTTGGAAAAAGGAGACAAGACTCTGGGGAAGACTGGGAATGGATTGCCCTTAATGACCAGGGGTAGAGGAGCTGATGTGATCGCCTTATGAACTTGTGCATAAAACATGATGCGGTCTATTCTTGGGAAGTTCAAAATGGACCAAGGCGTGTTATGATGCAGAGTAATTTATCAGCCAAAGTCTACCAGGGTCTCATGATGGATGACTTAGAAGACTTGAGTTACCTTCGACTGCGTGTTCTTGAAAAGGCATTGAAACCAATAAACCAAAGGTCACAAAATATTACGACTAAAAGGTCGAGAATGAGTAATCCTCTGAGGAAGATTTGGACTAGAGAGTAAAATTGACGATCGAATCAAAGGGTAGCAAATTCGGCAAAGATGGTTGTCTGATTAAGAATGACCTTATTGGGTCAAGCGCTGTGTGCCGAGTAATACTTATATTTTAGAAATACTAAAAGAAGAAGAAGGATTCGGCAGAGCAATCGGATAGGGAATATTTGAAGGAATATTACCCTAACATTTGGATTAATACTGGGCAACCAATTTGCTCGATTGACAGCTCTAATAGCCGGTAACACGAGGGTATCGCTTCCGGTGCAAAAATAAACCCAGAAGGGTAAAAGCTGGTACAACATGTGTCACCCACAAGAGCAAAGCAAACATGAACAAAGTAATGCACGTAGCATGGAGTACGGAACAAAAGAAGAAATTGTCCAAGACAGAGGAATTGTTTGCTAATATCACATATTATAGGCTGGGGAACACTTTGGCTATTATATATCATCGGCTTCGAGAAGTGATCGACATCGAACCATGGCCAGAGCCGATTCTGCAAGGGAGAGACATTCAGCAAGATTCTGGCCATGCCGATCAATTGAAGCGAGTCGTTTTTTGATCCCTAGCCGTGGCCTTACATATATAGCCCACGGGGGTAGATCTCGCCAGCGGTATGAATTTGAAATCAGATACGGAAAGGGGTCGATGCTCCAGAGATTCAGGTAACAAAAATGAGGAGATAACAGATTCAAACTCATTGCTCTCCCAAGTTACAAAATGCCATGGGATAGATACAAAAGATTTATATTTACCAGCGATCAACACACCAAGGCCTCTTTGGATTGAAGGGAGTTCGAATCCCCACAAGGCCTAAAGTCATCATGAACCAAGTCACATCAGCCCATTGGTACAATTGCGACAAGAAAAGGAAAGGCCGCCTGACTAGCAGATACCCACAGGTTTCTGGGTGACTGGGGAAGCCGCTGGAAAGAAGCCTCCCGATAGGCATTTGATGGAACAAACAAGGGTAAAGTGTCCACACATTCTAGCCCTTGCAAACACTGGAACAGCTCTACGAGCATGGTGACAAGACGCAGGTGCGTCACAAGACTTCTTCTAGCCACAGCAGCTGATCCTCTTGCCCGACAAGGTGCTAGAATGGGCGACACAATCACCCTATGCACAAGAATTCTTCTAACCGCTCAAGATCTTTATTGCAAGGAGATAGGCCATGGAGGGTCTAGCGGGGTTGGGAGCACTCGAAGATAGATGGAAGAAAAACATGGCTAAAGTATTGAGTTGCTCTCACCAAGGTCAGACGAGCGTTTTATAGCTGGTTCGGGAAGGTGAATCCAAATGCCCGTGAAATAGTGGTGCTCTTGCAAAGGTTTTGAGGCATGGGCTCATGAATGGATGTAAGCGGTGACAAACAGTGGACCCCCAGATCAAGGTTCTCTACCCATGACTGTGGACCAATCAAGGATGCAGACAGGATAATTTTGGAATAAAATTATTTTTATCCCAAAATTGGGGGGCATGTGTTTACACCAGAATTTGGAAGGAGGATCTCAAGAGCTCGAGAACTCCCAAAATCATGTCAACAAGGGATCAATTGCGTGCGGATCAGAACCAGCTGATTTGGATGCAGGGCTAGAATCGGCTTCCTTCAGATAGCGCCAGCAGATAACAATAGAGGCTATGATCGGCGCTGGGATGAGACATGCTGGACTCTACAAAAAGAGAAAGATTAGAGTCCAAGTTATCTTAAATTAGGAATGTTTTCATTATGCCAAAGATTGTATTGAGTCGTACTCAAGCACGGTTCATTTTTAGGCTCCGGGTATAAATACTGAACCACGACTATTGTAAAGGACATCAATCAATCAAATACAAAGTCAATTACTTTTTTTTGGCTCCGGCCACCCCTTAGGAGTAGGAGTAGAATAGATCTCAGCGAGTTCTTCAGCGAGTATGGCTGCATCGATCCGGTCGACCTTCACTGCTTGTCTGTAAGTACCGTCATGGTTTATACCTCTGTTCATATGGCTGCATCGATCCGGTCGACTCTCACTGCGACTCTGGTATAGTCTAGTTATCGATTCTTGTCTAATTCAAGTATGGCCTGTGTGATTCTGCCTCACACCCCACTGCTTGAATTAGACTAAGGTCAAGTTATCGGCTCTACCTTAGTATGGCAGTCTTTGGTAGATTCATTAAGTTACCGATATTGCTTATTGCTTTCATTGTTTATCTAATTACAGCAATATCACTCTGCCCAATTAAGATTGATCTGGATCGGCCTTATATCTTATTTAACTTATCGTTTGCTAATCTAAAACTAATCTAATCTACATCTTAAGCGATGAGTTATGTTTTTTATCGGCTGTTTTGCGTCAATCTTAATCGTGCATAGCGTGCGGTTAAGGCATGTCCGATCTTGAGTAGATCTATTAGTTAATGAAAACTGTTCCATGGCCCGTCATCACGGCCTGTGGGATTCTGCCTCTCACCCCACTGTTGACACCGTGGAGTGGGGATCGTTAGTTAGTAGACCCGTTCCTGAGAAGGCATGACCTTAACTGTGCGCTATGCCTGAATCAGCTGTTTAGCCGATATCGAATGCTTTCACGAACAGTTCACATTACGAGATCATTGAAGTAGAGATAAGTTGAAAGATGTGTTAGCCCCATGATCTTGTTATGGTATTACGGCCTGCATGATTCTGCCTCATGCCCCACTGGTCATGGCGATAGATGAGATCTACCATGTTCATTAGATTTACCTTTATTAAATGGTTAAGAGGTGTTGAGTTGTTTCTTTAAATAAAAGGAGTTCGGTTACTTGTAATAATTGGCTCAGTAAAAACCAATCGCCATTGATATCTTATTGCCATTGATTAATATTTGCTTAAATAACATTTATCCTGAATGATAACCGATACTTCTTATACAACTCCATGAGCTTTAATCGATTCATTCTTGTGAACATTCTGGGATCGGCTATTTAGTCGATTTCCTCTCATATCGACTCTCAGAGCCGTACATTCGGGACTGTCTGGCAACACCGGCATGTTCTGCCCTTAATTACTGATAAGCTTTCTCTCCTTGTCAATTGCAGGGCCAAATTGACTGGCACATCTCGGAAGGATTGCGCAGGATCGACCACCCTTGCGCTGAAGCTAGGCGGATCTGCTCAATCGAGCAGACCCTTCTAACTTGCTGCGTGTGTCCTCGGCACGGAGGCGAAAATTCTATGTCGACACTAATGAAGACAATCCCTACTTAAATTTGTTTGTTATCTCTAATTTTATTGCATGAGAAATTTAGTTTGAAGGTGTGAAACCATGCATGTTTTTAATATAGATCTTTAATAAAGATTTTAAAAACGAAGAATATACAATAGGCACAGTAGCAAATTGTCAACAACATTGTTAAAGGTGTGCGGAGCGACGAGCGACATGGCCAACAATCTTGGAGATTATTGCATATGCACCTTTTACATGTTGGGAGCACTTAATTTGAATCCTGGCTCCGCCACTGACTCTTGATCCCATAGTGTGCACGTCGGATTACTCGACCAGCTTTGGCTTCAAGTTTGTCAACCATAAGTTTCTTACCAATAGACATGTGAAGAACTTGTGCTTCCTCTCAGCATGAGCCTTCCATATTGATCCTGACTTAAATTGCAGTAGGACCCTCTTAATTGGGCCAAGTATGCCGGCTTGGCGCTACAAGCCCCATCTGTAGTCCACTTCCTTTTTTTTGTGAGACTGTAGTCCACTTCCATATATGACCATATCAAGACCACTAAACTATCAATTCTCACCAAATCCCAAAGGTTAACCAACTTGAGCATTTGTTGTACTGAATTCATTCTCCAAATTCTAGTTCATATTAGTTAGACCATCCTTTTGCCAATTGGTTCTTTCTCCATGCCAATGGATAGAGATTAGAGGCCAGATTCATAGGGGTCCTCCCATTTAGCCAAGGAGAATGCCGGCATAACTTAGCTTTTATCTCCTTGTCCAATATGCACACTCATGCTCACCCTTAACAATGCTTTATATGTGATACCACACGTCAATTGTGCGCCAATCCAAGGTCAATTAGGCTCCCTTTCAAGCATAGCCATCTAAGAGAAGCACTCAACCAAATCGATCAAAATCCAGTATGCCCAGTCCCCCTATCTTTTGGCTTCATCACCTTCTGCCACTTAACAAGGCAATGATCTCCACTTGCATTTTATGATCCCTTCCGCAAGAAAGCTCTCCTTATCTTATCAATTTTCTTTATTGCCCATTTCTTCATTGCAAAGACTATTAAAAAATGGACTGGCATGAACGACATCATAGAGTTAACTGAGATTAATCTCCCTACATTATCCATAAATCTCGATTTTCAACTTGAAAGTTTTGGGGAGACCTTGTTGATTACTGGTTGAATATTAGTCCTTTTGAGCGGCCAAGCCCAAATACTTGCATGGGAACTACATGATCAAACACTTAACATTGGATAGGATGTTGTCTAATTAAACCCACCACAAGAAATTGGATATATAGATAACACACTTGGAAAGATTTGATACTAGGTCCCTGAATGCTTTTGAGCTAGTGCAACACGCTTGCACTAGTTCTATTCTTTGCTACATCCACCAGTTCGTATATACTATCTTTTCTAAATATGAAATAACTCCTTTGTTCAATATCCTTTCTTTTCTAAACGCATTATATGCACGTAGATAAACCACAATAGGGAAATTAAGGCATGTGATAGTTTCACACCATATCTTTGCCACGTATCCAACGGCTATTTTGCTTTGGATCGCCGCTCAGCCTTACCCTCCCAAGTCCTAAATTAAACGCCTTATAATATCCTTACTATTTTCTTAATTCTGATTAAATATCCTCAGAAAAGTTATTTCCTTTTTCTCCTTCATTACCCTTTTTCTCTGGTTCTTGCGCCGTGAGTGTATTGAATTGATTAGCGTGCATTTAAGTTGGGTCAGGCATAGAAAAAGGAAGCAAAAAAAGTTATCATAGACTTACATTTAATATATTTTTTGAGAATTAATTTATTATATTTGAGATTGGGAGAGAAGGTGGCGCCATGGGCAAACTAGGGTTTTGCCAGAGGCCAGGATAAGCACCTTCAGTCACCTGAAGCAGAGATAGACCCTTTTAAGTTTTGAAGAAACTTCCTCAAAGTAAATCGCCAGAATCACTACTCCTTTCTCCACGTGATGTCCAACAACGTTGAAAGAGCTTTTTACCTGTATAGCCCTGAAAAAAATGCATCTCCCTTGTGTGGCCTTTTTTCTTTTGAACTTACCTGTATGACCCCGATACGAAATTTTCTTCCTTCTATGACTTTTTGTCAAGTCTGTTAGGGTACTTTGTTAGTTTGCCCACTGTTTGATAGGCGAAATATCTAAATTGCCCTTCTGTGTTTCTGCCAATACCGCGGCATCCAATCCAGACCGACATCGAGCGGGCAGAAACACACGACACCGAGGATGGGGGAGGGCTCCGACGCCGCCGCAGCCGGCCAGGGACCGCCGCGGGGATCTCCGGCCCTCGGAACTCCTGCAGGGTGTGTTCGAGCTGCGCATCGAGCGCAGCAGGGGAGCCGTCGCTGGTGCCGCCAGCGGAGGAGACGCCCAGCGGCCTCTACTACCTCTCCAACCTGGACCAGAACATTGCCGTCATCGTGCAGACCGTGTACTGCTTCATGGCGGCAGACGGCTCCGGCGACGGAATCAACGCCTGCGACGTGCTGAGGGAGTCGCTGGCGAAGGTGCTCGTCCACTACTACCCGCTCGCTGGGCGGCTGGCGATCTCGATCAGGCGAGGGGGAAGCTGGTCGTGGACTGCACGGGCGAAGGCGCCGTGTTCGTGGAGGCTGAGGCGGACTGCACCATGGCGGACATCGGCGACGTCACCGACCCTAACGCCTCCGTGCTCGGCAGGCTCTTGTACAGCGTCCCCGGCGCCAAGAACATACTCGAGATGCCGCTGCTTGCAGCCCAGGTACGATAACAATGGGCGATCGATCCATGGACATGCATGGTAACCAAGTTCAAGTGTGGCGACTTCGTGCTGGGGCTGGCCATCAACCACTGCATGTTCGATGGCGTCAGCGCCATGCAGTTCGTCAACTCGTGGGACGAGACGGCGCGCGGCCTCCCGCTGTCGCTCCCACCGGCCCTCGACCGTGCCGTCCTCCGCGCGCACGACCCGCCGCAGGTCGACTTCCCGCACCACGAGTTCGCGCAGATCACCGACGACGATGAGGACGACGGGGGGGGGGGGGGGGGGGGGGGGGAGGGGGGCTCGGACTCCCAGCTCCTGCACCGCTCGTTCCGGTTCACGCCGAGTTCCAGCGGCTCGTGGAGGAGGTGACCGCGGCCTGAAGGACGACTAGATAACGAATCCGCATGCTCGTATACGCCAGTGTTGCGTGTCATTTGTGTTTCTTGTTTTTTTTTCTTTTGAAAACTTGTTTGTGTTGCTGGTGGCAGTGCTATGTTCTAGTGAACTCGTCCTTGTTAAATGATTAATGAAATTTTAATGAACGCACAATAGTGGAGTCTGGCAATAGCCCGATTAGAGCTCGTTGTATGTAAGACCAATTATGTTTGAAATCGTACTTTTAATTTGTGTGACTTTAATTTTGTGAGTATGAAACTATGGTTAATTGCAATGCATTTGTGTAATTTTTATGCATTTGATAAGCTCATTTTATTGCAATGTATTTGTGTACTTGATTATGTATGTTATTATGTATTGTTATGTGTGAATTTATTTGCGTAATATTACTCCAAATGTATAAGAAACAAACAAAACTTTGTATTTTATTTTTTTCTCAAGGGGCCTTTGACTTAACACCGTCAAGTGCTCAAAACAGATAGAAGGCTAGAAGGAAGAAAATTTTGTTTCGAGGCCATATAAGTTCAAATAAAAAAGGGCCACGTGTATTTTTTAGGGCCAAAGCTCATGTTGAAAAGAGGAAGCGGCCGTACAGGTGTGTCATGCGCTGGGCCTTGGGAGGGCACCTGGCCACCTGCTGGGCTTTTTCTAATGATTTGACCCAGTTCCAGTTTCCCGTGTCTCTGGCAAATGAACCAGAACCACCCTGTGTTCGTGTAGAAATCTTCTTGAGTTCTAAAAGGCGCCTGACCGCCACGCTGCTCCTGAGAGCACGTGCCCTCACATTATTCGTACGCGCAACAGGAGAGAGACGATCAGCGTGTTCGGCTGCTCAAGTTTTAACTTATTCTCTCTCACAGAACAAATCATTCAAAATAATCTGAAATCTAATATGCAACCCATCAGCCGAACACGCCCATTAATTATGAATCACTGGATTCGCACTGAGATAGATGCACAACAGGAGTATGGTCTCCCTCCGTCTGTGCACGTAACGGTTCCCCGTGTGAGGGCACGTGCTCCTGAGAGCAAACTTTACTTTCTCCGCGAGCATCTATGGCATTTGGCGCCCAATATTACCCATTCACTCCATATATCTAACTGTTCATGGCTCATGTGGATACAGAGAGTCATTGTACAGCGCAACTTAACCAACTAGCGTGATCAGTCCAGTCCTCCAGTTCGTCACGTGCACACCGATCAATCAATCAGCTCTCGGCGTCGGAGACGACGAGGCTAAAGTAGACGGTGTAGAACTCGTCCTGCAGGCTCCGCAGCGGCTCCAGCAGGAAGTTCCGCGCCGTCCCGCGCGCCGCGAAGCTCAGCGGGTGGTACCGCCTCAGCGGCGCCGCGCGCGCGAAGCTCGCCGCGCGCCGGAACGCCGCCTCCTCGTCGCTCGCGCTGCCGCCGTCGTTGTTGCCCCGGCAGACGACCTGCGTGGCAGCGTTCGCGCCCGCGCCCGCTGCGGGGGCCGCCGCCGCCGTCGTCACGAAGCACCCCGGCCTGGTGGCGAGCTCCAGGGACACCGAGCCCTGCGCGCCGTCCAGCCCCGGCACGGCGTTGAAGAGCGTGTCGCGGCCTCCAGGGCGGCCGACGGCGAGGAGGCCGTTGGTGACCGCCATGCCCGGTCTGTCGAACGGCTCGATCGTCACGTTCGGCCCTTGCAGTTGCAGCATCTCGCTGCTGCTGCTGCCCGCCTGGCCGTAGACGCGGAACGTGGCGTGCACGCACGCGTCGGTCCCTGGGGCGGGCTGCTCCTGCATCTCCAGCTTCGCGTCGGCGATCGACACCGACAGAACGAGGGTCCGTCCGCCGGCGCTCTGCGTCAGCGTGACGAGCTGTGAGTTGAGCGTCTCGGAGGGGAGCGGAGTGATCCAGTCGGCGACGGAGGCGGCGTTTGTGGCGTTCACTTCCCAGATGCTCCGGGTCAGGCCGTCGTTTGAGTGGTTACTGTCTGTCACTGGCACCTTGCCGTGCGTCAGGCCGGCGAGGAGGTGCGGCCCGAACAGCACCGCTTGGATGGACCCGTACTCCGGCCGGTCATCTGAAATGAAAGCTCCATTTCAGCCTCTAGTTCAGAGTTCAGACAATTAAATTTGTTTTTCTTCAGGAAAAGGGAGAAAACCCTCTTAGATTTGTACAGAGCCGAATACAATCAATGCCGGTATTTGTCTGAGATTTCATACCTTTGATTACCTCAGTTCTAAGGGTAATGGGGAATTGGAGAGTCAAGGTATCATCGGCCCAGAGCTTGGTCACCGTCAGGAAACCACCTGCAACGAAACAAAACATGAAGCAGGCTGCAGGCATCACATTTTTTTTTTCTTGAAGCAGCATGAATCACTCTCAGTCTCCTATGGAACAGAAGCAAATTTGATATTTTTAAATCAGGATTTTCATATACCATCGGTCGAGTTGCCAGTGGATGTCAGGTTGAGCTTCTGGCCATTCAGAATTGCCATTGTGCCATCAGTTGATGTCCATGACGGGATCCTGACACTCACCTTTGCTAGTTGGGCATCTGCCTGAACATTTGAAATGTGAAAGAAATAACATATAATCCTGATCCTCGCAACAAACAATGGAGCCTTCAGATCATGTGCTGGCTGACAGTGTTAATTAGAAGCTACCTTCGCAGCAATGGTGAGCGAAACTTTGAAAAAGGGGTCCGTTGACAACAGAGGTTTGGCCTGCTGATTGACAGAGAGGCCTGTGGCTTTCCAATCGAAGGTGCTCGGGATGTACTGGATGATGTAGAGCCCTGGCAATTCACCATTCTCCAGGAAATATATGGAATCCCCAAGCTTTGAGAATGATTCTATCCCTGTCAAACCAAACCAGAAGATTCAGGCAGCAGCAGCAACAACAAACAGAATAACTTACACAATCACAAGTATCTAAGAAGAGAATACCAGTGCCGTAGCAGCACCAAAATGTGTCGTTCGGACCTCCCCATCCCCCTGGATTCTTCGGCGGAAGGCCAGAGGGGGGCCGACCACTGACACTCTTGGATCGCCCAGGCCCCATGGGAAGAAAGTAGAGCATGACACCAGGCTGTGTTCCCCTCTGGTTGCCCATGATCCCGTTGACGAGCAGCCGTTCGTAGTGGTCTGCATACTTGGCCTCCTTTGTCCACCGGAACAGGTTCCGTGACACCTGCAGACAAGCAAATCTCAGGATTGTGTCTTGTTCAATGCGTTTGTAGACGAGGAGTGGGGCTGCTCACCTTGAGGAAGTTGTAGGTGGCGCAGGTCTCCTCGTTCGAGCTGATTTTGATCTCGTCCACCAGCCGCTTTGGGTCATGCCTGGCATTTGCAAAAAATTGGAGCTGGGAGATTACCATGAAGTCATGAACTCTTAAAAAACGTGCATGGTGAATGTAAGTGTTGTGACTCACCAGTGTTCCATGGTAGATGTACCTCCAGTTGCGAATGTATGAGAAGAATTTACCACATCAAACAAGTAGGTTGAGATGTCCTGTGCCATGGGTTGGTTTTGTGTTCAGTAACTCAAATTGTAAAGGAACAAGACATTTCATATCAATTTGTTTACTGCCTGAACAGTCAAACAGGAGAGTGCACAGTACTATCAATCATGCAGGAGTCCTTGGTAAAGTCGACACAACTTTTCGTTTACCTTGTAAAGATGATCACCAACGACCTCATATCTCTTCTGCGCACCAATGACGACAGGGAGATGCGTATTTACATGCAAGCCCGATATGTCATCTTTCTGAAAGACAGAGATCGATATCGCTTAATTGCTGGTAGGCCAGACTGGAAATGTAAAAAGAAAAATTCCAAGTACTGACATGAAGACCAAGAGGTCCAAGGAAGCATGGTTTGTCGAAAAGATGAGCCATTGTCAGATGTTTCTGGTCTTTCTGTAGGGAGTAAGAAGCAATGCTGTAAGAACATAATACCACAATCCAAGTCAAGATACTACTGAATACTACCAACTGTAATGACACTAAGATTACCGTTATAGTATACAGCTGATACATGACGTCGTTGAATCCACCGGTCTCCTCGTTCATTGCCTCCCAATGCCTCTGAATAGTGTAATTCTGTATCAGATTCTTCACACGGTTGCTGAAGTAGTCAGTCATCCACACCACCATGTCAAGACCTTTCTTGTTACTGGCCAACATATACTGATCGAGAAGTCCCTGCATAATCTGTCAGAACACCAAAGCTTTAGATAAAACATGATCTGGGCTTTCAGTTCTTATTACTCAGCGCTGCTGCTTCAATGGATGAGATCATTGTTAGTATTGATCTCCCACCAGTTAGGCCCAACCCTACATGGTTGGTGGGCCCCCGTCGCACAGCGCTATAAAGGAAGGTGGGGGGCCGGGGCTCGCGACACGAGGTTCACCGCGCCGCCAGTCACCCCACCGACATCCTAAACCCTAGACCCGATCGAAAGTAGGGGCGCTGCCAGCGACGGAAAGTATCACCGACGCCGGCAACGCCACTCGACGCTCACGCCGTCGCCGAGGACGCCACAGCGCCGACTACCTCTCCACCGACCGTCGCTGCCGGCGCGCAGATGGCGTCCGTCAACGAAACCCCGGCCGGAGCTTCAACAACTACGGCATTTGACGGTTTGCCACCTATCACCCATCTCTCAATCTCTCTGTGAAATCCGAATGTTCTATTACTGTGCTAAGTATCCCGATCCGATGAATATACTGAGAACTCTAAACCTAACAATGGTACCGGAGCCGGGTTCGACAAGAAATCTGATCGGCTAAGTGAAACCGACCGATCTGATGCGGATCGGGAAAGAAAGTCGAAAAAACCGAACCCTAAGAACACTAACCCTATTTTTCCCCATTCGGATGAACCCGAAAAGAGCAACTCAAATCCGAAGGGGAAGGAAGAAGGAAAGAAACCCCAAATCCAAACCCTAATACCCCATTACCTATTCGGAAAAGAGGAACAAGATACAAATCCGAAAGGGGAAGGGGAAAAGAACAAGAGTCGGCACACTGAAACCCTAACCCTAATCCCATTCGGATGAACAAGCCAAAAGAACACAGTGAAAAAAACCCCATTCCCAAACCCTAACCCTAATTCCCGTGCGTCGGGATGGGGAAGAAGGGGACGGGGAAGAACGAGAAAAGAAAGAACACGCCGGGCGTCGGGAAAACTTTTCGCCGGCGCAGGAGAAGAAGGGCGCCGCAGCCAGGCCGCTCGACGGCGGCGTGCTCACCCGTTGGGAGCACGCGCGCCGGCGAGGGGGCCGGCGACGGCGCCATGGCCGCCTCGCTCCACCGTCGCTCGCTCGGCTGTGCTCGGTTTTTTGCTTGGCTGAGAAGAGAGAGCGCGATAGAGAGAGGACAGAGCGGCGATGAAGAGAGAGAGGCCGAGAGAAGGAAATGAACTCTAGGGTTTTCGGGGGCGGGGGTCAGCTGCCGTTTTGATCTGGCGAAATCACCGGACAGCCGTCGGATATGACGAACGGCCGAGATGCGGCTGCGCTGGGGTGAAACCCTAGAGCGCGCGCTTGGGAGAGCTGGGCCGCGTTGCGGCTGCTGGCCAGGCCACGCGCTGCTGGCGAACTGGGCCGCGCCGGGGCTGCTGGCCGGGCCGCGCGCGTGCTGGCGAACTGGGCCGCGCCGCGCGCTTGGGAGAGCTGGGCCGCGCTGGGCTGAAGAAGAAGAAAATTTTCTTATTATTTTCCAGGAGCAAGTTTAAATGCATATTTTTGATGAATTTGAATGATTTTAATACAATTTTCTGTGCAAATTTAATCCAACGATATTTTGCTCAGAAAACAGTGAATTTTTTAGTGCTTCTGGAAAATAATAATATGAAAATATTATTAATGTTTCCGCTGTGCATGATAATTATTGTTCTCTTTGATTAAATTTGAACCAACGGGATAATTTAATTTTAAGAGAAGTGATGAATTTCTGATAATTTTGATGAGTTTATGATGTTGTTATTTTCTGACCAACGTTGTTAATAACAATATTATAATTTTTGATTCATGAGAAATTATGCATTAATTTTACTTCTGCCCAACGGTGATGTAAAATGTTTTGCAGGGATGAATTATAAGTTTTAATTTGACCAACGTTGAGTTAAAGCATGAAATTTTACGTATAAATGTTTCTTACTTACTCTGGTGTGATTTCAGGAGGCAAATGCATTGTGAACATTGCCAACATCCCGACACTCAACGGAACCAATCACCGTGTGTGGCGGGAGAAATATGAATTGGAACTTGCGTTGGGAGAGGTCGATTTTGCCATCACCTCACCGTGTCCCATTGAGCCAGAGGACCCGGTGAGAGGTGACAATGAATCTGACGCTGATTTTGCTTCTCGAAAGCGTGATCATGCTGAAATCAGAATGAAATATGACCTTGAACATAGGCAATGGACTCTCTCCAACCGCAAGTGCCTGTTGGTAGCCAAAGCCACCATAGAAGAACAGATAAGGGGCTCAATCCCTGAATGTGCTACTGCTAAAGAATATCTTGAGAAAATCAAGAGTCAGTTTATTGGGTCTACCAAGGCCATAGCAAGTTCACTGATTAAGAAGCTTGTGAATGAGAAATTCACTGGTGGTAGCATAAGAGAGCACATTTTAAAGATGAACACTACGGCATCTAAGCTAAAAGAAATAAATTTGAAGGAGGAGGATTTCCTAATTCATTTGATTTTTGCTTCTTTGCCGAAAGAATATGACACCTTCATTGTGAACTATAATATGCAGCCTGAAAGATGGGGCATAGAAAGACTCATCTCAATGTGTGCTCAAGAAGAGAAGAGGATAAAGTCCTCACAAGGTGAATCTGCTCATTTTGTGAAGGACAACAAAAGAAAGAACTTTAATGGCAAGAATTCTAAACCACAAGGGAAATCTAAGTGGGATAAGACCTCTTCCTCCAGTTCACAGGGAAAGAAACCCCAGGATTCTGAGAATCAGCAATATGGTGGAGCTGAAAAAGATCAGTGCAAGCACTGCTTTAAGAAGGGACACTACAAGAGGGATTGTCCAGACTTCCTGAAATCTCTGCTAAAGAAAGGTGATGAATTTATTACATTTGTAGATGAATCCATGTATTTATGTTATGATAAATCCACTTGGTGGGTTGATTCAGGAGCAACTACTCATGTTGCAAATTCTTTACAGGGGTTAAGTAGGACGAGAACCTTGCAAAGAGGAGAAAGAACGATTAAAGTTGCAAATGGACTGCAAGCCAATGTTGAAGCCATTGGAGTTTTTTCTTTAGAACTGAATAATGGTTTTGTATTTAGACTTAAAGAAGTACTTTATGTTCCCTTCTTGCATAGAAATTTGATAAGTATTTCGAAACTTGATGATGATGGAATTGATTGCCATTTTGGTGATGGCAAGTGTAAGATACTGGTTAATAATAAATGTGTTGGTCTTGCCTTCCGACAAGACAAGCTTTATTTATTATCTCTTGCTGAGAATGTGAACAATATATGTGATGAGAATATGAATGATTCCCCATCTACGGATGTAACTAAGAAGCGGAAGAGAATTGATACTGTCTCTTCGAAATTATGGCATTGTCGCTTGGGCCATATTTCGAGGGGGAGAATGGAACGATTGGTTAAGGAATCAATTCTCCCACACTTAGAATTTTCAGATTTAGAACAATGTATTGATTGCATTAAAGGAAAGTATGTCAAGAAAATTAAGAAAGATGCCAAACGAAGCACAGGGATTTTAGAAATAATCCACACAGACATATGTGGTCCTTTTCCTGTGAAAAGTGTGGATGGTTATGACTCGTTTATAACATTCATAGACGATCACTCTCGTTATGGCAATATTTATCCAATTAAAGAAAGATCAGAAGCATTGGATAAATTCAAAATATTTAAAGCTGAAGTTGAAAATCAGCACAACAAGAAAATCAAGATAGTACGATCAGACCGAGGTGGAGAGTACTATGGGCGACATACCCCATATGGCCAAATTCCTGGACCTTTTGCAAGATTCCTACAGGAAAATGACATAGTTGCTCAGTACTCCACACCGGGGGAGCCTCAGCAGAATGGAGTGGCTGAAAGACGTAACCGTACCTTAATAGATATGGTAAGAAGCATGATGAGTTACTCCACATTACCGATTAGTTTATGGATGGAGGCACTGAAAACCGCCATTCACATACTTAATCGAGTACCAAGTAAATCGGTGCCTAAAACACCGTATGAATTATGGACAGGAAGGGATCCCTCACTTAACCATTTGCGTGTGTGGGGTTGTCCAGCTGAGGCAAAAGTGTTTAACCCGAACATAGGAAAGTTAGACTCCAAGACAGTCAGCTGCCATTTTATTGGCTATCCAGAAAGATCGAAAGGATATCGCTTCTATTGTCCTGACAGACATACGAAGATTGTAGAAACAAGACACGCTGTGTTCTTGGAGGATAACATGATCAGGTGGAGCGTGGTAGCACGAGAAATCAGCCTATAGGAGAAGCGGGTACATGCACCCACTCCGATGGTTGAAGAACCATTCTTCACGCTACCTGCTGCTGTTGCACCGACAGTGCAGGACACTGTAGTGCCAACACCTGTTGCAAGTTCTCCCATGGCGACAATGAATGAACATGAGGAACCTGTCCTTGAGGAACCTATCCTTGAGGAAACTATAGAACCAAATGTTGCACATGAGGAAGAACAACAACAGCCCAATGTGGAACAAGTGCCGGAGGCACCTAGAAGGTCTCAAAGAATAAGAAGATCAGCTATTACTGATGACTATGAAGTTTATGAAACTGACGAATGTCAGATGGGGGACGATCCCACCTCATTTGAAGAAGCCATGAGAAGCGACCACTCATCAAAGTGGCTTAAGGCCATGGAAGATGAATTGAAATCAATGAGTACCAATAAAGTTTGGGACTTAGAAAATATTCCTAAAGGAGCCAAAACAGTAGGCTGTAAATGGGTCTACAAAACGAAATATGACTCCCAAGGAAATATAGAAAGATTTAAAGCGCGACTCGTGACGAAAGGCTTCATGCAAAGAGAAGGGATTGATTACAATGAGACGTTTTCTCCAGTCTCATGTAAAGATTCCTTCAGAATTATAATGGCACTTGTAGCCCACTATGACTTGGAGTTACATCAAATGGATGTAAAGACGGCTTTCCTAAATGGGGATTTAGAAGAAAATGTTTATATGGCACAACCGAAAGGTTTTGTCGTAAAAGGAAAGGAAAATATGGGATGCCGCCTGAAGAAATCAATCTACGGATTGAAACAAGCTTCAAGACAGTGGTATTTGAAGTTTGATAGAACGATAAAAGGTTTTGGGTTTGAAGAAAATGTTGAGGACAATTGCATTTATACAAAGTTCAGGAATGGAAAGTACATATTCCTAATTTTGTATGTGGATGATATCTTGCTTGCTAGCAGTGATATCAATCTACTAATGGAAACGAAGAAATTCTTGTCCTCGAACTTTGATATGAAAGATCTCGGTGAGGCCTCGTTCGTTTTAAGAATAGAGATTCACCGAGACAGGAGAAAAGGGGTTCTAGGATTATCGCAAAAGGCATACATAGAAAAGGTCCTAAAGAAATTTAGTATGCATGCGTGCAATCCTTCACCTGCTCCTATAGTTAAGGGCGATAGATTTGGGGAACATCAGTGTCCCAAGAACCAATATGAAATTGACCGAATGAAAGCGGTACCGTATGCTTCAGCTGTTGGAAGTTTACAATATGCTCAAGTGTGTACACGCCCTGACTTAGCTTTTGTTACCGGGTTACTTGGCAGATATCAAAAGAATCCAGGAATTGAACATTGGAAATTAGTGAAGAAAGTCCTGCGTTATTTGCAGGGTACGAAAGGCCTCATGCTTACGTATAGAAGATCTGATTCCCTACAGATAGAGGGGTATTCAGATTCTGATTATGCGGGAGACGAAAGAAAATCCACGTCAAGATATGTATTTACTCTCGCAGGAGGAGCTATATCGTGGAAAAGCTCCAAACAAACCGTAACTACATCCTCGACAATGTATGCCGAGTTTGTAGCATGCTATGAGGCAATGGGGTAGGTGAACTGGCTGAAGAAATTCATACCCGGATTGAAAGTGATTGATGATATAAATGAACCACTGCGATTGTATTGTGATAATAATCCAGCGGTACAGTACGCTCATAACAATAGGTCAAGTGGTGCTGCCAAACACATTGGCATAAAGTACTATGTTGTGAAAGATAAAGTTCGGGATCATATAATAAATCTTGAGCATATAAGTACAGAGAAAATGCTCGCGGATCCGCTCACAAAGGGCTTACCACCCAACGTGTTCAGAGAACACGTAGCCGGCATGGGTTTAAGGGAAAGCCTATGATACCCGAACATACGAAGGGCCCAAAGAAAGTTTACATTTCAAAACGGAGAATTGTATTGTGGCTGTTAGTCTAACGGCACTAATTGCTGTGACGATGGGACAGTTCTATGCACTAATCTATGATGAAATAGGATGGAAGCAAGAAAAATATGAATTAAAAGTTTTGAGTATGAAATTAAAGAACGAAGAATAGATGAGAGATCAAGGGGGAGAATGCTAGTATTGATCTCCCACCAGTTAGGCCCAACGGCCTAACTGGGCCTTGTCCTCGCGCCCTGATCGGGGGCGCCCAACCCTACATGGTTGGTGGGCCCCCGTCGTACAACGCTATAAAGGAAGGTGGGGGGCCGGGGCTCGCGACACGAGGTTCACCGCGCCGCCAGTCACCCCACCGACATCCTAAACCCTAGACCCGATCGAAAGTAGGGGCGTTGCCAGCGACGGGAAGTATCACCGACGCCGGCAACGCCACTCGACGCTCACGCCGCCGCCGAGGACGCCACAGCGCCGACTCCCTCTCCACCGACCGTCGCTGCCGGCGCGCAGATGGCGTCCGTCAACGAAACCCTGGCCGGAGCTTCAACAACTACGGCATTTGACGGTTTGCCACCTATCACCTATCTCTCAATCTCTCTGTGAAATCCGAATGTTCTATTACTGTGCTAAGTATCCCGATCCGATGAATATACTGAGAACTCTAAACCTAACAATCATATCACACACGGGTTGCATCGGACCATGGACGGAACAAAAAGAAGAAGACAAACGTCTGATCTGCACGTACCTTGTGGATGGTGTAGTATGGTGACCACGCCTCGTCCAGCTGCTCGTACAAGTCGAACATGGTCTCGGGATACGCCGAGAGGTATCCCGTGCCCATCTTCTTCTGGCAGTCGTAGAGAATGTCCACCACCCTCGTCATCCTCTCCCTGAGGGTGCTGTTGTGCGTGGCCGCCCACATGTGCGCGCTCGCGCTCAGGTAGTGCCCTGCGAAAACACACAAAAGCAGAGTAGCAAGTGGAAGATCGAGGCGAGAGTGGAAGAACAGAGTCACAAACAAGTCCACCGATGAACAATTGACGCACGAGCAGAACGAAGCGGCAACGGAATTTAAAGATGGGCAACGAACCTGTGAAATGGCCACGGAGCTGGCCGCCCGGCGCCTCCCAGCCGCCGTAGGGGTCCCCGACGGTGGGCAGGCCAGCCTGCTGGCGGAAGGTCCAGGTGAGGCGGTCGGGGTCGAGGTAGAGCAGGTACTCGAGGTTGGTCTGCTGCGCCTGCCAGTACATGGAGGAGGACGAGCCGGCGGCGAGGCGGTCGTCGTCGCCGCCGTGGAGGCGGACGTCGTGCAGGGACGCCGGCGTCAGCAGCTCCCCCGGGCCCGGCTTGCCGGCGCCGTCGTCCGGCCCGCCGCCGCGCGTGAGGCTGCGGTAGAGCGCCAGCCAGTCGAACTCGGCCCGGGCGCCGCCGTGGAGCCTGCGCGGGAGGAGCGCCATCCACGTGGCCTCCTCCGTCGGGGTGAGGTGCGGCAGGCCGTCGTTGTGCCGCCCCTGCGTGAAGTTGAAGAGGCGGTCCGTGCACAGGTGCAGCGCCGCGCCGCGCTCCACGAACGCCGCCGCGCACAGCAGCAGCAGCAGCAGCAGCAGCGACGACTCCGCCGCCGCGGACATGGCTAATGCCGGCCGAGCTCGCGCCATCGGTTTTCGAGGGATGATCCAACGACTCCAAGGAACGCGCGTATATATAGGCCGCCGGCGAAGGTGGCGACTGGCGAGTGAGTCAAGTGTCAGAAGACGGGGTCGATAAGCGTCACGGGAGACGAACTCGGTGGAGTGTGCGCGCTGCGCGGATCTGCTGCAGCTCTGCATGGTGGATGAAACGGCCAGATGGATAAACGGCTTGGGCGCACGCGCACGCAGCATAGTCGCCACGTTTCCCGAGCTCGTCGTGGCCACTGCCCTCCCTCCTCCGCAACCGCCGCGCCGCCCGATCAGCTCGTCCTCGGACTTCGGAGCCTTGCTAGCAAACTCCTTCCTTTGTTCCTCCTTGATCGTCATCTCGTCTGCGTGTCGAGCTTGAGCCAGTGCCCAGGCCCGTCCACTGAGTCTCTGTCGCTCTTGGGCCAAAATCAGGACGGGCGGGCCTCAGTCAAATGCACAATAATAATGTTTTCCTTTCAATTAAAATCTGAAAAATAGAATTGCGTTAACAAAGTATGTATCAATACGCGTTGATGTACGAGCTAATCCATATGCAAAGGAGTGAAGGACTGTAAACAATTTGGTGTCAGGCTGTCAGCTATTACATTACCATTTGAGATAACTATCCTCCTCCGTCCTCCTAATATAAAAATACAAAACGAAAATATTCTCCAACACTCAAATCTATTTTTGATGATCATGGATTCCACATAATTCCAAAGCTATGCATTTCCTACAAGCTACCAAAATTTGGAGATAGTAGCACGCACAGCTGGCATACCTAAACTTGCACCAAGTTTATCTCCTACAACTTGTCTTTTGCACTGAATGGATACAGATTCTGCAGGGAGGCAAACAGTCTGCTCAGTGTAGTTTGCCGCTTTCTCATTCTTGGCAAGGCAGTACCAATAATCAGCTCACCATCTTTTCGCAAAATAGACAGAAATGGCTTCAGTGACAGCTAAACCTAACCATGGTGACCTTTCCTGACTATTGTCATTTTCCCAGATTCATACAGAGATACTGATAAGAATCAATCATTGCTACATGTACAATATATTCCACTCAACGGAGAAATTCTGATAGCTTTTTTCAAACATAGCTGTTTTCTTAGTTCCATGATAAGGCAACTGTATGGATCAGCAAAACATATACACAAATAACCGGAATTATTGTAGGTTAATAGTAATACCAGACAAAGATCTTCACAAAAGGTAATGCCAATAATTCTAGATTTTTTGGACCTTGTCAGAATTATTGTAGGTTAATAGTAATACCAGACAATAAGAACCAATTGTATGCAGTCCTCAAATAGCTATTGACAACAATGATAGTTCTTAAGGGCCTTGTTATTGCTGTAGCTTCATGACAAGACAAACCATAGGGGCCAATGATAGCTGAATGTCTAACAGCAACAGTTGTAGCTCATGGTGGGTTTTACGTGACCTGAGTGGCATCAAATCATCAATTGCCCTTATGTTACCTCAGTGCACAAGGTGATAAGGATTTTGGGGGAACGAAGCTAATAAATGGTGAAATGCATCTGAAGATACTCTGAAACAACTAAAGATCACTATGGAAATTACAGTGAACTGCATCTGATAGTTCAAAATTACCTCAGAAACACGGAGAGAAATGACAGGATATGAATAGGATGAGTGAAAATAACCGAATTGCCACTGTACAGCAACAACAGCAGTTTAAAATTCAGTTGCAACTTCACTGTGCCAATTGATGCAGCATTCCATAGAAGAGCATCAGTTTACAAGGTTACAAGGAGCGCATGGCCAATGGTGCCTGTAACAAAAATAGTTTCAGATTACCAAGTTTTGCCAAACACTTAAACATCTCCATTTTGGCAAGCACAAGATACAAATATGTTGGAGTAAAAAAATGCATGGAGCTATCAGATTTAGCTTTTGAAGTTGAAGCACAGGCTGTTCCAGGACAAATTTGGTATATAACATAAAATACTAAACTTTTATGTCTTTTGCAAACAAATAATACAAAAGTTAACTACATCAAGATGCAACTGAAGACATATGCTCTGAAAACTACCTCTTTAGAAATGTTGAGTGTTAGATGGATGTAGATGTTTGAACTGCTTCGTGGTAGAAGAAGCTTTGTTCCATGTTTGCTATGAATATACTGCCTACAAGGCAATTGACCAACTAGAGCATGGCTTACAATATGTGCTACATGCGTAAACCTTTCATATAGCCCTGGTATCAGAGTCTGCAAGCATAAACTGTGAAGTTAGTATTAGAACGATTTAGGTAAGGTACCTACAAGAGAAACAACTCCCATTTTTTTTGATAACCACAGTAGTATATCTTTTGAAGTATAAAGTATAAAGTATAAACATACTGAGTGTCGGTGCAGAAAGTGATCAACTAGTAAATATTTGTAGTTTTGTTGTACGTTGTGATCGGAGGTGGCCTAGCACTCAATGACACATGATTTATACTGGTTCAGGCAACGTGCCCTACGTCTAGTCGGGGTCGGTCGGTGACTTTATTCCTGAGCCTAGGTGCTCGAAGTCTGTAGTGGGGTTACAAACGAGAAGGAGAAATGAGGGGGTATACAAGAGGTTCGGATGGCTCCGACCGGAAGGGCTACGGTCGGAACTTGGTGGTCCTGCGGTTGTAAGGGGTTGATGTCGATCTAGTGAGTCTGAGCTTTGTGAAGTCGATCTCCCTTGGTTGGAGGGAGCGCATCCCCTTTTATAGATGAAGGGGGTGGCTTTTACAGGTGAGAGGGAGAGAGTACAGATATTTCTAAGCCTTGCTGCCTACGGTGATGAAAACTGGATAATGGTTGAAGCCCCCAATACTGTCGATGTCGCTGTAGGATGTCAGATGTGCACGAGGGGTCGAGCTATCTTCTTCAGGAAGGATGGACGCCGGTACCTGCAAATACTTCTGGATGCCTAGTGGCATGTGACGAGCCGCGCTATGTTCACCTGGTATGGCAAATCCTGGAGCCCATACCGTGATCGATGTCCAGAGACACGCGGGGGGGCTTTCCATATGGGAGTTTCTAGCGGCCCCTACAATACTTTGTGTCAAGGTGGCTGCAGAGCACTGTTTCGTGCAGGGTATGGTCCCTGGTACAGTGGTTTTGACTTGTGAGCCATGACTTGCCTTTCTTCGCACGTCTTCTGGTTCCTTCCGAACGGGGAGCCCCGGTCAGATGACTCCAGTCGGCTCTCGGTGCGTCGGTCGGAGAAGAGCGATGAGCAGGCTTCCTATGAGCCCCGGTCGTGGGGTCGGAGTAGGAAGCAGCGTTTTGGGCCAAGCCTTCCGATTGGAGAGACTGCTTGGAGACGGCTGGTGCCTGAAGCGAGTGCTTCGGTCGAAGAGGTGGGCCGAAGAAGTTTACGAGCAGGCGCCTGTTCTTAAGGGTAGACCTTCCGATCGACGACTGGACTTCTCTTCCGGCCCGCTGTGTTTTAGTTTTTTGGGCCGGCCCATGAAATATATGTTGTTTTCCTGGGCCGAGCCTAGGCGTGGAAGACGGTCCTCGAGGGACCCCGGGTTTATGAACCCGACAGGAGCCCCCGAGCCCTCGGGTGGTTCGGGTGGAACCGGCTGGGGAGTTTTTGTGTTGTGTCTGTGGGTGCGCGTGTTTTGAGTTTTAAGACATGATTTTGTTTAACCATGGCGTCATTGTGCAGCCGAGGTGTTTTTAAGCGTGGGGATTGGATTGAGACAGAACTTATTGATCCCGGCGTCGGTGCGCGCCGGGGATCGGGCGAGGAATTTTAGTTTTTTGGATGTAACAGAGTTCAATCTTTGGCGTCGGTGCGCGCCATGGGATCGGGTAAGGTGGAGTCGCGAGCAGACCCAGGCGTCGGTGCTCGCCGTGGATCGAGAGAGTTAGTTTTAGTTAGTGAAGCCGTCTGAAGCCGTTACGCGAGTTTAGGAGTCGCGGTCCCAGGAGCCGTAGCCGAATGTCGCCGATCCTGTCGACGCGAGTTTAGGAGTCGCGGTCCCAAGAGCCGTAGCCAGATGTCACCGATCCTGTCGATGCGAGTTTAGGAGTCGCGGTCCCAAGAGCCGTAGCCGGATGTCGCCTATCCCGTCGACGCGAGTTCGGAGTCGCGGTCCCATGGCATTTAAACCCCCAAGCCTTGTCGGGCCTTCGTGGGGGTTGTGAGTTGTTTTGCGCTACCCCATCCAGTTCCTCACAACCGGAGGGGCTGAGTTTTGTCGCCTGTCCCGATCGCTCGGGCTCGAAGACTAGCTCGGTGAGCTCGCTAACGGGTGTGATCGAGTGGAATCCGGGTCCGTCGTTCGTGATGGGGTCGGCATAGCCCTCTTGTGGCATTCCACTACTCCTTTACCTGCAACCCGGCAGATGCCTAGGTCGTTCCGCAGAGCGACCCAGGTGGCCTAACGGCCTCCCCTTGATGGAGATTCTGTGGGCTTGGCAAGAGGTTCAGGATCGAACGAGAAGGTTGAGATGACCCAGTTTGCCAGACCGGGCAAAGGCCACACGGTGCTCATCTACGGTTTTCTCCCCTAGCTCTGTTCGGTTGCTCATATCGAATGAGGCAAGCCGCCGCTTCGTGGCGCAACACGGAGCATTCTGATGCATTTCGCTGCATGTGCGATGCTTAGTTCCCGAGCCCCTGGGCGGTTCATGCCCTAACCGTCCGAGGGATTTAGGCATATGGAATGAAATGCGCGTATGGATGTATGAATGTTTTAAATTAAAAATAGAGGGGCTTTGATAGTGTTTTACCTTGAAGACTGGAGAGATGGGGTTCGTCGGGCTCTAGTCGGAAACGTCCGTCCGGGACCTACGCTAGTCAATCGTGGGTTAGACCTCATGTGAACAGTTTTGTATTTAATGAACATATGCTTACCTTGATGACCTGAGAGACGGGGTTCGGAGAGCTTCAGTCGGAAATGTCCGACCGGGACCCATGCTCGTCATTCGAGACGGAGTCGGCATGGCCCGCATGGGGCGCCCCTTTGCTTCCTACCTATATCTCAGGTGCTTATCCTGAGTGAATCGATCGACTCAGGAGGCCGGTTGATCTATCCTGGGTGACTTGATCGACTCAGGGAGGTCTGGTTGTCTCTCGGCGGAGATTTCGTGTGGTGGTGCCTACACGACTAGAGTGACGGAGTTCGAAGAGCTCCAGTCGGAAACGTCCGACCGGTACCTGCGCTTGTCAATCGTGGGTTAGCCCTTGTGTGAACAATTTAGTTTTAATGAACACGTGCTCACCTTGGTGACCTAAGAGATGGGGTTCAGAGAGCTCCAGTCGGAGACATCCGACCGGGACTCTGACGACCTGAGTGACGGGGTTCGGAGAGCTTCAGTCAGAAATGTCCGACCGGGACCCGTGCTCGTCGTCTACGATGGAGTCGGCGTGGCCTACATGGGGTGCCCCTTCACTTCCTCACCTGTCGGCCAGTGTCTATCCTTACCTGTCGTTCTGGTTCCTTTAGGTCTGGCCTAGGGAAGTGGGGAGCCGCCCGCGTGCGGTGGCGCTTCAGTTTTCATGCCCAGCGCACGATAGTGGTTGATCATGCGGTAGTGGTGGGCCATGGCCAGGCCACGTCCCGTCCGATCAGGAGCTGTTCCATCGAGCAGGGCACGTCTTATCTGCATTAAATGAGAGAAAGAGAAAGAATCTCACCCCGTCGTTCTGGCTTCCCTGATCGGCGCGTCCCTCCGTAACCGCCGCTCCCTTTTCCTTAAGTAGGAGAGGGGAGAAGGTTTTCGTTTCGCTCTCTTGCCTATTCTTCGTCTGCCACCGCCTTCTCTCCTCCTCTTTGCCGTGAGCGTTCCAAAGAGTTGCGGAGGTTTCTAGGAAAGAAGGGGAGAGAGCAAGGGAGAAAAGAGGTACTCACAAAATGTCGGACTGGAGGTCATCCACCATGAGGGCGTCGGTGCTAGAGGCATTCGTCGTGAAGGGGTTCCTACCACCACAGGAGGTGGCGCACTGGAGGGTCCCCGGGAAGGAGGAGTTCCCGCAACCTCGTCCCGATGAGGTGGTGTCTTTCCTTACCTTCCACGAGCGTGGATTAGGATACCCCGCGCACTGGTTCCTACGCGGGCTCCTCAACGAGTGGGGTCTGGAACTGTAGCACCTCAACCCGACGGGGGTGTTGCACATCACTGGCTTTGTCACTGTCTGTGAGGCTTTCCTCGGGATGGAGCCGCATGTGGACCTCTTCCCGCTCTTCTTCTCCGGGAGAGCCATGGCGGACTGGAGTTTGGCCGAGATCGCTCCGGTCGGAGGCTTCGCCCTACAGCAGAAGCCGCGCGCGGGAGGATCGTATCCCACGTACTCCCCATGTGACTCCAACCGGGGATGGCATGGGGAGTGGTTCTACATTAGGAATCCGCACGGGGGCGCCGTTTTCGGCGTTTACCGGCGGGAGGCCGGTGAAGCAGAAGAGTTGGTCGTGGGGCTGCGCCCACACGAAGAGGCACAAGGTGGAGGCCATCGAGGAGGAGCTCCGAAAGCTTGTAAGGGATGGCCTTGATAGGGTGCGGGTGTTCCACACCCTTTACCGCCGCCGGGTCGCGCCGTTGGCGGAGAGGACGCACCCGATGTGGAAATACGACGGCCGGTCAGACCCCGACCGCGCGTCGTCGGAGGAGCTACCGGACGATGAGATCTAGAGTCACATCGGCTGAGTGCTGCAGCTGAGGCCTAACGAGACGGTGGTGGGAAAACCCATACCGTTTAATGCCTCAATCGTGCCCTCGCTGGTATGCTCCCTCACTTTGCTCGTGCTTTTTCCTCTGCCCCTCTTCTTTTTTGATTTTGGTTCATTCGTTCTATAGGGGCTTGGGAGGTACAAGTCTCGGCCACACCTTCCCAAGGGGGCGGCGGGCCGGGCCTGGCAGGCTGCCTAGAAGGAGGCAGCAAACGCCTAGAAGAAGAAGAAAACCAAAGAGGTTCAGCGGAAGGAAGAGAAGAAGAAGGAGGTCGCCCGGCACGTGAGGGCCAGGGAACGTGCGAGCGATGTCGAGTCGGAACTCACGTCGAATGATCCTATGGATCTGGACGACATGGCCTTCTTCGACGAGGAGGAGAGTCGGGAGGTCGTTGCGACCTCGGTGGTGCGTCGTGACCCTATGGCGACGTCGGCTGGCGAGGAGCAGGAGGCCGCGCGGCGCACAGAGGTTCCTGCGTCGAGGAAGCGTGCGGCTAGTGTGGATGTCATTGGCGAGCATGTGGTGAAGCGGACGTGGTCACCGCGCCCCTCGATGGCATTGCTAGCTCCGTCGTTGCCTGTGGCGGACGCGGCCGGACGAGCCGGGCAGCCCGAGGGGCGGCCCGGCGAATGTGCGGCGACAAGACCGGTGCCAACGCCGAACTTGCGGGCAGAGAAGGCCCCACCTGCCGTGGGTGCGGCCGATCAGTCCAGGCGGTCCGAGGGGCAGACTAGCGCCCAGTCGACGCGTGACTCGCAGTCGGGGGACGCCCCGCCCGCTGCTCCGGTTGGGGAGCCCCGAACTAGAGGTCGTAGCGACCCGTAGGCCAGGCAGGAGCTGGTTGGGATGAATCTGACCCCGCCTAAAGTGAGGGGGCACGGGTCGTAGTCCGGGAGCATTCCTCGTCCTGTGGGCCCATTGTTGTCGGAGCCTGTCTTCAGAGTAGTGCCACTCGCCACCCGGTATGCTTTCTTTTGTTGCTTCTTCAACTTTTGGTGGTCGAGTCTTTTTGGAGTGTGGCTTACCACGATTTTGTCAGCGGCCGGGGGACGCTAGGGTTGAGCATCGCCCCGGCCTCCGTGTAGGAGGTTTGGAGGCCCACTCTGCAGCGCGTTGCGGCGAGCGAGGGGGGCAACAGGGTGGTAGCGGCGAACCCTTCCCTCCTAGGGGTGGTGTCCCCTAGGGCGGCTGCTGGTAACGTGACAGCGGCGGCGATGTTGTTGGTGGCGATCCCGATGCCGGTGGCGGAGGTAACCCTTGCGGCCCCTCCTCCGCCGGTCGCGGTGGAGGAGACGAGGGGGGCGAGCTCCCCACCGCCCCGGGTGGAGGGCTGCACGCCCCATCCCTGCTGTCGGAGCCGAAGGCACAGGAGGGAAGCATGGTAAGAACGGAGTTGGGACGCCAGGCGGCGTCTCATGCGAACGTGGTGGTGGAGATCCCGTCTGACGACGAGGCATATACCGTGGTGGATCCACCGATGTCGCCGCGAGAGCTGGCGGTGGTCCGGTTGGAGGCTGGGCCCTCCGGTGGTTCATCGGTGGGTGACCTGGAGTGGCCCTTCCCCGAGGACCCATTGAAGGCGAGGTTCGTCCTCCGGGATTCCTGGGAGCACCAGCTCTGGGAAATTTTTTGCGGACAAGGGCATGCCGTGGTGTCCGAGCTCACCGAGCTATCCGCGAAGCTGGAGAGCGCCCGGAAGCAGGCTCAATTTGCCCAGCAGCTGGTTGAGGTCGACCTGTAGCTTGCCGTGGAGGTGAGTTTCTGGTACTTCTCCTTGCCCTTTGAATCTTTCGTCGGTTGTTTTTATAACGCTTGTTTTCCACAGAAAATAAGGAAGGTGTCGTCCCGCAAGTCTCACTTCCTCCGGGCGGAACACGTCCGGATGGCCGAGCTTGAGCATCGGGTGGAGTTCCGCTGCGTGAGTCCAGGTCCGAGCGGCTGAGGCGGCTATAGCACGGGCAGAGGAGCAGCGTGCGGTAGAGCGGGCGACTACTGCCGAGCAAGGGCTCGAGGCGGCAAAGGTCCACCAGGATAGAGACTGAGGCGGGGCTGTGCACGTCCCTGGCGAGCACCAAGGCGGCAATCCAAGAGGCCTTGGCAGCCCTTGAGCCAGGAGCGAGCCACCCTAGGAGTTGGCATAGAAGGCCCTGGAGGCAGAGCAGAGGGCCCGGTCGGAGGTGGATCGAGAGGTGCTCACGCCTAGGACCAGGTGATGGATGGAGGATGCGAGTGCCCGACTACATGAGTAGGCGGCTCAGCAGGTCGAGGATCTCTCCACCCTGAGGCCTCTCATGTGGTGTGATACCTTTTTATTTTCTCATGGTGTTGATTCCTTTTCCCCCAGCCTATTTCTGAGCTTGTCGCCCTTCTCACAGAGCTAGGAGAAAAGGTGAAGGCGCTAGAGCAAGACCTAGGAGATGACCAAGGCAACCTCAGGCGAAATGTCGAGGAGCTAGCCAAGTCCCTGTGAAGAGCGATGTGCTCTCGAGGGGGAGCTTGGTCAGATTCGCAACGCTGCCTAGCTCATCATCTCAGAAGTCTTGGGTCGGCGCCAAGTACCAGCGTGCTCGTAGTTCAGCTAGCGGAGGTCCCGGACGCGGTCAAGGACCTCGTCAGGAGCGGGCTGTTTTATGGAGCGTCGGGGGTGCTGACCTCGGTGGAGACATACCACCCGAACCTGGACTTTGCCACTATCTGCGGCGGGTATGCTGAAGGCCTGAGCATAGAGGACATCCAGTCAATCGGGGTGAGCCTGCCGCCGCACGCGCGGTTGGTGTCAGAGCAGGTCTCCGCCGAGTGGGTGATGGATGTTCGTCGTCAGGACATGGTCCGAAGCATGCGTGGAGAGGATGCCTCCGAGCCTGCGGATAGCACGAAGCCTAGTTCGGGGGGTAACGTCACCTCGGCCCTGATCGAGCCAAACATCGTGCTGCCGGAGAGCGAGCAGCCTACGCCTTCGTCGGTCGCGCCATCAGCAGATGCCGCCGGGTAGGTTTAATACCTTTTTTAAATACAAGTAGTTAGTAAATGTAAGAAGTTTAAGTTCGTGGGGGGGGGGAACCCCTGTGTAAAATGTTCGTGTGTGTTTTAATGACTACAATCGGTTTTTGTTTTTGTGATGGAGTTGCTCCGTTCGGGGAAGCTTGTTCCCTTTCATTCCTTAGTTCTCCCTTACCATAATTTTGTTTTAAATTTCTTTCTATCTCGTACCTGCCCGTTTGTTCCGTAGGTCACAACTTTGCGAGCCTAGGGCATGGCCCGCGAGGCTCGGCCGGTCGTAGCCGTAGGAAAAGGCGGGGTGCGATCAGTCGGACTGTTCCAAAGCAAAGTTACGTAAGGTAAAACGAAGGAATGAACTACCCTTTTGTTCAGGTAGGAAGGAGTTTCTTCATACAAAAGCAAAAGAGTACTTAAGGTAAAAACAAAAACAAAGGGGTAATAGAGCCCCCTAGTGGAGCCCCCGAGCGCCCCGAGGCAAAAAGTGTTCGGGTCGGGGTGCTCTTATAGGAGCGTTCGCTAAGTAAAGGTAAGACTGAAACTTGGGAAAAGAAGAAAAGACATAGTTGTTCCAAGGTCGTCGGAGAGAGCATCGTCGTCGTTGTCCTTCAGTTGGTAGGCTTCCGGTTGGATCCCTTCATGCTCCAGTCGTCTAGATCCTTGTCCACTGCGCCCCCTTCTTCGGTCGCTGCCTCCTCGCCTTTTTCTTCCTTCGGCCTACCGGCCTACCTTAGCAGGTGCCTGAGGAGCTGGCAGTCCTTGTAGAGATGGTTGATGGGATAGTTGTGGTTGGTGCATGGGCTCTCCATGAGATCATGGAAGTGGCCCGGAGGGTCTTGCTGGGGCTACGTGCCCGTGTGATCGGCCGCGGCGACCGACGCGAAGTTAGTCGGTTGGCGGCGATCGTTTCTGTTCTTTTTTCCCCTCTGCGTGGAGGGTCCCTCGTCTTGATCCTGGCGCCTGGCCTTACCTTTGTCGCAGCCCCCGTTGAAGCATGGCAGAAAAGGTGCTTGCTGGGGGTGTTGGACAAAGGTCCGTGGTTCCAGACTAGCAGGGCTGGGACTCCGGTCGACGCTGCGCGCGTCTTGGTTCCGCCCGAGCCGCGCGTAGATAGACGATCGGCACGGGGCGGTCATCAAGTCAAGACGAGGAGCGGTTGCGACTTCTTGTGCTGCAATCGGTGGTTGAGACGATGAAAGGGTGTAGTGCCCCATCTATCACGTCCCTGTTCCCTAGACAGGGAGTGAGGTCGTGAGCCGGTGTCGCGATACGGAGTGCTCCGCCTGTTGAACGGTGGTGGTCTCCAACAGTGCCCGGAGGTTCTTGTGGATTGCACGTCCGCGAGGGTCGTTCGGCTTGGGCAGGTCACGTAGGAGCATTGCCGCGGCGGCAACGTTTTGACTGGCCCGAGCGAACTATGGGGGTCGGTCCCCCGAATCGGAGCATTGCACTGGGGCTGACGGGCGTGACCCTGAGCGTCACTCGTAGGTCTATGCGCACGGGGCGCAGTGTGGTGCACAGAGCGTGTTAGTGTAGTTGGTGGCTGATGCGACCACTATCGTCGTAGATCCTCCCTGTGCTCACGTGTGAGCTCGGGGGTCTCCGCGTGAGGGCCCGGTGGGGCGTGGGTCCGGAAGGACTCCGTTATCCCTAGCAGCCGTTCTGGGGCGTCCGCCATAGCGTATTCCCGGGACCGACGGTGGCTAGGCGCCACGTCGCCGATGCTGGAGCCATCGCTCCCGACGTCATCATCCATGATGTCGAGGAAACAGGTGGTAGCATAGCTCGCCATCCCCACGAACTCATACGTGAGAGGGTGCGGCGCCAGCACCTTTTGGAGTCCCCGGGCGTATGCGTCTGCGGAAGACGCGAGGCCATAGGGGAACCGACCGTATGGCAGAGCGGGGTTTGAGCAAAGAGTTTGCTCGGAAAGAAGCGCAGATGCCGCGCCGTTGAAGTCGCGCGTCCTGGAGTCAATGGAGGACGTCCCTCCGACGGGTGCCGGGTCGCGAGCCTCCTCGCGGAGGTGGAGTACGCCGAGCCGGTCGGCGACGAAGTCTAGGCTCCCGAAGCGAAAGGCCGGGGCTGGCTCGAAGACGGGTGAAACCCGCATCCTAGCGGGCGAGAGTGCGGGGAACTCCAGCGAGCCGAAACGAATCGTATCGTCCGAGCCCGCCACGGCGGGGGTGGCGAAAAAATAGGCCATCCGATGACCAAAAGAGTGTTGAACGTACAGCGTCTTCCCCACGGACGGCGCCAACTGTCGGTGCAGAAAGTGACCAACTAGTAAATATTTGTAGTTTTACTGTACGTTGTGATCCGAGGTGGCCTAGCACTCAATGACACAGGATTTATACTGGTTCAGGCAACGTGCCCTACGTCCAGTCGAGGGTCGGTCGGTGACTTTATTCCTGAGCCTAGGTGCTCGAAGTCTATAGTGGGGTTACAAACGAGAAGGAGAAAGGAGAGGGTATATAAGAGGTTCGAATGGCTCCGACCGGAAGGGCTTGCGGTCGGAACTTGGTGGTCCTGCGGTTGTAAGGGGTTGATGTCGATCTAGTGAGTCTGAGCTTTGTGAAGTCGATCTCCCTTGGTTGGAGGGAGCACATCCCCTTTTATAGATGAAGGGGATGGCTTTTACAGGTGAGAGGGAGAGAGTACAGATATTTCTAAGCCTTGCTGTCTACGGTGATGAAAACTGGATAATGGTTGAAGCCCCCAATACTGTCGATGTCGCTGTAGGATGTCAGATGTGCACGAGGAGTTGAGCTATCTTCTTCAGGAAGGATGGACGCCGGTACCTGCAAATACTTCTGGATGCCTAGTGGCATGTGACGGAGCCGCGCTATGTTCACCCAGTATGGCAAATCCTAGAGCCCATACCATGATCGATGTCCAGAGACACGCGGGGGGGCTTTCCATATGGGAGTTTCTAGCGGCCCCTACAATACTTTGTGTCAGGGTGGCTGCAGAGCACTGTTTCGTGCAGGGTATGGTCCCTGGTACAGTGGTTTTGACTTGTGAGCCATGCCTTGCCTTTCTTCGCACGTCTTCTGGTTCCTTCCGAACGAGGAGCCCCAGTCGGATAACTCCAGTCGGCTCTCGGTGCGTCGGTCGGAGAAGAGCGGTGAGCAGACTTCCTACGAGCCCCAGTCGCGGGGTCGGAGTTGCGGGGTCGGAGTAGGAAGCATCGTTTTGGGCCAAGCCTTCCGATTGGAGAGACTGCTTGGAGACAGCTGGTGCCTAAAACGAGTGCTCCGGTCGGAGAGGTGGGCCGAAGAAGTTGACGAGCGGGCGCCTGTTCTTAAGGGTAAACCTTCCGGTCGACGACTGGACTTCTCTTCCGGCCCGCTGTGTTTTAGTTTTTTGGGCCGGCCCATGAAATATATGTTGTTTTCCTGGGCCAAGCCCGGACGTGGAAGACGGTCCTCGAGGGACCCCAGGTTTATGAACCCGACACTGAGATTATTAAAGTAGACAGAACATACAAGAGAGCTAAGTAGAATTATGTCCTTCACAAAATTACATTTTCTGAAGTACTGTAGTGATCTGAAATCAAAATGCAGAGCACATGATACATATCATTTCATCTCAGTGTGTTCAGTGGACCATCACATATCATTATCTGCACTACAATCAAGCTTGTTTGGCATGCTCACTACTCCAATGGTGACGTCCCACATGCAACTATGGATAAAGGGTCTTTTTGGTGGAAGGATATCCTGAAACTTTGTGATCTCTTTAGAGGAATCACTAATTGCAAACTCGGGGATGGATCTACTGTTCTTTTCTGGTCAGACCTTTGGAATGACAATGTCATGCAGAGCAAGTATCCAAGACTTTTCTCTTTTGCCAAAAACAAGAAGATTTCTGTGTTGCAGTTCCTTCAAACAACAACCTCCAGTCACAATTCCACCTTCCTCTGTCCGAACAAGCTTATCAAGAATATCAAAGAATGCAAGACTACATTCAATCTATACAGGTTCAATAAGATACAAAAGACTCTTGCACTATATTTGGGGAAGCAGCAGCTATACATCTTCTAAATTCTACAATTTCCCCTACAGAAATGTTCAGCCTCCTGCTCCTTTTCTGTGGATCTGGGACTCAAAATGCAGTAACAAACTTAAAGTCTTCTCCTGGCTCCTGATTATGGATAGGCTAAACACAAGGAACCTTCTTAAAAGGAAAAAGCACAAGTTCGAGGGCAATAACTATAACTGCATTATCTGTAATCAGAATGTTGAGGAAACTGCTTTCCACCTCTTCTTCAGCTGTCCATTCAGTCAGGCCTGCTGGCAACACTTGAACATGCACTGGAACTTTCAAAGTGATTTCTTCCAAATGATGATGCAGTTGAAACAGCAATATCAAAATCCCTTCTTTATGGAGATCTTCATCATTGCTACCTGGCACATATGGAAGCAGCGAAATAACTTTATATTTGACAGAGGACGACCCTCTTTCTCCTCCTGGAAATGCTCCTTTTTGGATGAGGCTAGATTTCAAGCTCTTAGAATGTCTGAAGACAAGCGCTTTGTTTTCCTCCTTCGTATAGACTCCTTTTCTTAGTTCTTAGCTGACCAGTGGCTCCCTCAGCCTCTTGGGTGGTTTTTGTTTTTGTTGTTCTTTCTCCTCCGTACAGTTTCTGGCTTTTGCTTTTTAATAAAATCTCACAGTGGGGGCCTCCCCTGCTGTATTTTTCGCTCAAAAAAAAACAATCAACAACACAAGGACACCTTACCCCTATCAGCAAAGCAATCTGAATAGTTGTATCTTTTCTATCTTTCACCAGTAATCTCCACAGGTGCATGCTCCTTCTGTAATTAGATGAAAGCGATTTTTGTCTCTGAGGGATATCTCTCTTCCATAAACTTTCGAGACAAACTTTGCAAAATTGTGGCAGTCAACACAGATGCGAAGATTCTTCATAACCTGGATGGTCAAGCCTGAAGGAGTACTCATCAGTCCAAAAGTTATGGCCAGCTTCTCACTGTGGCCAAGAAGCATACGTTCTTTCTGCTCATCATCAACATCATGAAGCACACAGCTCAGGTCAGGAACAAAGCCAGCTGCTTTAATAGCAACATATATCTCCTTAATTTTAGCATTTATATCTTCCTTCCTGGGGTGGAAACGCTCACTGGAGTGGAAGGTATGAATAACCTTGTCAAGAATCATCCAGCTCCGCCCTGGTTCCTTTATCACAGTGTTCTTTAACATTAACTTCCTCACTCTGAAAACATCTTTCCACATCCCAGAAGCAGCATAAATGTTAGAAAGGATCACATAGTTCCCAGCATTTTCCGGTTCGATGTCAAGAAGCTTCTGCGCAACAAACTCACCGACATGAACATTAGTATGAACTCTACAAGCACCAAGCAATGAACCCCAAATTGCTCGAGTTGGTTGAAATGGCATCTTTTCTATCAAATTTAGTGCCTTCTGAAGTTGTCCAGAACGTCCAAGAAGATCAATAACACATCCATAATGTTCAATATTGAGGAGTGTGCTCTGCTCTTTAACTATATGATCAAACATATCAAGGCCCTCATCAACCAGACCACCATGACTATAGCCAGACAAAACAGCCAACAGAGTAACACTGTCAGGCTTCACTTCGTCACGCATAGATCTGAAGAGCTGAACAACTTCATGTGCTAAGCCATGCCTTCCATATCCCATAAGCATAGCATTCCAACTAACTACTGATCTCTCAGGCATATTGTCAAATACCCTTCGTGAGTATAACAGCTTGCCACATTTAGAGTACATATCAATCAAAGAATTCTGCAAAGCCATGAAAAATGGCAACTCTCTACGAAGGATTAGCCCATGAACCTGCTTGCCATAATCCATGGAAGAAAGTCCAGACAATGCATTGAGAAGGGCTGTGAATGTAACTTGATTGCATTGCATCCCCTCATTGTACAACCGCCTGAACAAGTCCAGGGCTTCCTCATCAAGGCCCTAGTTGGGTGTAGCCAGATAAAATGGCGGTATAGGAAACAACATCCCTTGCAGGAAGCATATCAAACACCCTACGAGCTTCTTGGATATTCTCTGACTTGGCATACATGTCAAGAAGGGAACTCCCTACAAACATGTGTAACTCAAAATTTGTCTTGACGGCAAAAGCATGGACTTGCTTGACCTGGTGTATGCCTTCAGAGCCAGTACAGGAGGTAAGAACGGATGCCAAAGTGAATTCGTTAGGCTCGCATCCTGCCAGTTAGAAGTAAATTGATTACATATATGACTTAAGCTAGAAAAATAGCATTCATATACCATCCTGAAAGGATGTCAAAATTTTGGTGCATCCTATAACGATGAACAAACATGCAAACTTGATGGCCAATGGATATCATGTTGCAGAAGAAAAAGGACAGACCTAACAGATTACTAGGACAGGCTTAACATATTGTTAGATACAATTATGATGGCAAAGCTATATAATTTAGTTCAAAGATAGTGGTGCGACATGCATGCCTATGGGGAAAACAACAATACATCAACAGAAGAAGTATATAACCAACAAATTTTCATAGAGAATAACTTTAGCCTCTGACCAAGCAGATCATGCACCCAGTATTAGACCAATCAAAGTTTGTTTGGATACCAGATATGAATTATCATGCCAAGCAGATCAGATATTTTTATTCATCATACTTTCCCATTCGAGTATTAGACCAATTGCATTGGAAATGGAGACCTCTATGGTGCTAGGCCACATCATATCATATTTGGTCAGTTTGTTAGCCAGATGACAAGAGCCTGTTTGGTGCGTGCGGCAATAGAAGACAAAATGATTTAAGTGATCTACCAGCTCTGAGCATCATGATGAACAGCTCCCAGGCCTCGTCAGGCCGTTCGTTCTGAGAATACCCCGAGATCATTGCCGTCCACGAGACCACGTTCCGCTCGGGCATCCCATCGAGCACGTTCCGCGCGTCCTCCAGCACGCCGCACCTGGCGTACATGATCACCAGCCGCGTCGCCAGGTACAGCGCCGGGCGGTACCCCGCGGCCACCATGCGCGCGTGCACCTGCCGCCCCTCGCGGAGCGCCCGCCTCTCGACACACTCCGTGATGGCGGCGTCGTAGTCGTAGGAACCGCGCGGCGCCGGCACCGGGGAGTGCCGCCACAGCCGACGCGGAGCGGCGTGCGAGGCAGACCGCCGCCGCGAGCCGACGAAGGCCGCGCGCGGTGAGCATGGGAAGCGTGGCGTCTTTTCCGAGAGCCCACGCGCGGGCATTTCACTGACCACTTCGCGCGCGCCGCCGCCGACGCCTTTGCCGTCGTCGAGACGAGAGGTGGAGCCCTGCCCCTGCTCACGGGCCCCACTGTTGAGCCTGAAAACGCTGATTCTCCGCCAGATCATCAATGGACGGTTCTGATCGCATTACAGTGCAGGCGCTATTTTGAAAATATCACAAAGTATAGGGCGAATATAGATTGAAAGCAGGGTCCTAATTGTAAATTACCCGCCCGGGCCAAAGCAGGCAGTAGTAGCGAGGGAAACATTTGAAAATCTTTTCCACATTTTGGAGTGAGGCACTGAGGCGAGCGCGGGCGGCGGCCGGCGGCGAGGAAGGCTACTGCTAGGATTATCTCGGTGTAAAATCGGGTCCCCGAGGTGAGCTCCTCCCCCTAATCTCCTTCTTGAACCGGCATTTCACGTGCTGCCTCGGGGAGATCTGGCCAGATTGGGCGATTTTAGTTCTAGGGTTTAGCCAAGCGCACGAATCTGAGTTTGCGATTCTGTTCTTGGGTGTGTAGATGGAGGGGAAGGCGCTGGCCTGTCGATTGCGGTGGCGCCGGCGTCGACGCGGCGGATGATCTCAAGTACATCTCCGGGCTGAGCACCATTTTCGTGGCCACCATCCAGGAAGTGAAGGACCAGGTCTCCCAGATGGAGTTCATCTTCTGCAGCCAGCTCTTCCCGCACATCCAGGCCAAGTCGAAGCTCGTCCAGGCGCGTCTCAGCCGACGCGATGAAGGCCAGTGAGGCTGAGTGGAGGAAGAGGGAGGCTGGCCTGGTGAACCTGCTGGAGGAGGCCAGCCGTGGTAAGATGCTAGCTGAGGAGAGGTTGCTGCAACTGGGCACCTCTCTTGAGGAGATGAAGGGGAAGCTTGTGGATTCGGAGCAATTGGCTGCAAGGCATGAGGCTGAGAAGAAAGAGGCTTTTATATGTATACCATTAAAAAAGTTTGTAATTACACATAAGCCATTAAAAAATTGACCGTATATGAGTGCCATCATTCTGAACTTCTTTGCTCTCCAAGCCATTCCGTCGGTGTTCTGTTAGTTTTTCACCGTTTGGAGTCCTGACAAGTTGAAAGGTCCTAATGGCTAGAGGGGGAGAATAGCCTAATAAAATTTCTACAACAACACTTAACAAAATAGTTAGATAATTATGAGGTGAAGCAAGTGTTGCGCTAGCCTACTCAAAATGCAAGCCACCTACCACACTTCTAATTTAGATAGTGTCTATTCACACAATAGCTATGACACTACCCTATGTTAGTGTGCTCTCAAAGGCTAACTAAAAAGCCACACCAACCAACCAAGCAAGCTCTCACAACTAGCTACACTAAAGAGCTTAACAACTAGTTTACGGTAATGTAAGGAGAGTGATCAAGATAGTTATACCACCGTGTCGAGGAGTGAACTAATCAATCACAAGAATCAATATCAATGAAGACCAATCACCTCGGAATCAAAGGATGAACACAATGATTTTTTACCGAGGTTCACTTGCTTGCCGGCAAGATACTCCTCGTTGTGGCGATTCACTCACTTGGAGGTTCACGCGCTAATTGGCTTCACACACCAAACCCTCAATAGGGTGCCGCACAACCAACATAAGATAAGGATCACACAAGCCACGAGCAATCCACTAGAGTATTTTTTGGCTCTCCGCCGGAGAAAGGTCAAGAACCCCTCACAATCACCACGATCGGAGCCGGAGACAATCACCATCCTCCGCTCAACGATCCTCGCTGCTCCAAGCCGTCTAGGTGGCGGCAACCACCAAGAGTAACAAGTGAAATCCGCAGCGAAACACGAACACCAAGTGCATCTAGATGCAATCACTCAAGCAATGCACTTGGATTCACTCCCAATCTCACAAAGATGATGAATCAATGATGAAGATGAGTGGGAGGGCTTTGGCTAAGCTCACAAGGTTGCTATGTCAATGAAAATGACCAAAGATAATGAGCTACAGCCGGCCATGGGGCTTAAATAGAAGCCCCCACGAAATAGAGCCGTTATACCCCTTCACTGGGCATAACACGGGCTGACCGGACGCTCCGATCCAACTGACCGAACACTGCTCCTCAGCGTCCGGTCGCCTGATAGCGGCCACGTGTCTCCTGCGTTCAACAGTGAACGTTTGATCTCAACGGTCGACATGTTGACCGGACGCTCCGACAGAGGTGACCGGACGCTGGACCCTCAGCGTTCGGTCGTTTACAGTAAGGGTCCAAAACGTGTTTTTGCCGACAGGACGCGTCTGGTCATGCTTGACCGGACACAGCCCAGCGTTTGGTGCTTAACCCTAATCACTGTGCCGACCGACAACACGACCGGACACAGCCCTTCAGCGTCCGGTCGCAGAGCGACCCAGCGTCCGGTCAGTTGACCGACGCCAGCATCATTGCAACCAACTCCATTTCACTTCTAACTTCTCCACCCTTGCTCAAATGTGCCAACCACCGAGTGTATCACCTTGTGCACATGTGTTAGTATATTTTCACAAACATTTTCAAGGGTGTTAGCATTCCACTAGATCCTAAATGCATATGCAATGAGTTAGAGCATCTAGTGGCACTTTGATAACCGCATTCCGATACGAGTTTCACCCCTCTTAATAGTACGGCTATCAAACCTAAATGTGATCACACTCTCTAAGTGTCTTGATCACCAAAATAAAATAGCTCCTATAGTTTATACCTTTGCCTTGAGCTTTTTGTTTTTCTCTTTCTTCTTTTTAAGTCCAAGCACTTGATCATCATCATGGTATCATCATTATATTATGATCTTCATTTGCTTCACCACTTGGAATGTGCTACCTATCTCATAATCATTTGATAAACTAGGTTAGCACTTAGGGTTTAATCAATTCACCAAAACCAAACTAGAGCTTTTAATCTCCCCCTTTTTGGTAATTGATGACAACCCTTACACAAAGATATGAATTGAAATTCAATTGAATCCATGTTACTTGCCCAAGCATATTTACCATTTGTAAAAGGATATGGACAAGTTTCATGAACCCCAAATGGTAGCAATTGCTCCCCCTACATATGTGCTAAGAGTTTGGATTGTAGCTTGCACATATGCTTAGATAGGAAATATAGGAGTCAATGTCTACCAAATAATGCTAAGGTATAAAAGATGGACCTTTGAAGCGTGATACCAATCGGAGTGCACTAATATACCATCCTTAGCACCATTGTTAGCTCAATACCACTTAGAAATATTTGGAAGTGAAATCACTAGATATCCTATACATGCTAGTTTTCATTTCATCATTCAAACCTACAACTAGCATACATCATACAAGCATGGATGTTTAAATTTAATACTTGTGCCATGCAAGCAAACATATGAAATGCACATTCAAATGCACCAAACAAGTTCATGAGCTTGCTCCCCCTACTTGTGTGCTCAAAATTTTAGTTGATCCCTTTCCTTTGCCATATCTCTCCCCCTATGTCATATATCAAGATATCTTTATGTTTCTCTCCCTTTATGATATTTCTTCCCTCTTTTTCACTATCTTTGCAACTATCTTTGTTTCTCTCCTCCTTTGTCATCAATGACCACAAAGGTTCTAAATATAGATAGTATTACTTGTAAGGTCAAGATTATCAATATTAATCAATGAGGTGAAGATCATTTTCCCAAATTTGGTCCAAACTAGATCATTTGCCAAAGATATTTAACTCGGTTTGATCCAAGGACAAGCTTCTTCACACCTCCAAATAAGGGTTATCTTGTACCATGTTGAGTTAAACACTTATAGCTCATTTTCTAAATTAAACACTAGGTTTACAAGCCCATAAACATGTCATATGCCATCACTAGATCAAGTCAAGCATAGAAGTAATAGTGATACCATATAGACATAAAAACATTTGATTTTCATGAATGAGCCTAATAAAATATAACCACTTGAAAGGTCCTAATAAGATTGAAAATATGACTAGATGCACTAAACATGTCCTTAGCAAGGATGTATGCTATGCCAATCAACTTTTACCTTGGATTGCTCGAAGGAGAGGCATGTCATATGAGTGGGGGTGCATCAACACATATTTGAGAAATCCAATATGTTCAACTCATTCCTTAGCTTGCAAAACCTTTTTTCATCCAATGGCTTGGTGAATATATCGACAAGTTGATCTTCGGTGCCTACACTCTCAATGCAAATGTCCCCTTTTTGTTGGTGATCTCTTATGAAATGGTGGCGGACATCAATGTGCTTTGTTCTTGCATGTTAAACCGGATTGTTGGTCAACTTGATTGCACTCTCATTGTCACATAGCAATGGCACTTTCTTGAACTTGATTCCAAAGTCACTCAAAGTGGCCTTCATCCAAAGTACTTGTGCACAACAACTACCGGCGGATATGTATTCGGCTTCGACGGTTGATAATGCAACACTATTTTGCTTCTTTGATGACCATGAAACAAGTGATCTTCCCAACAATTGACATGTGCCCGAGGTGCTCTTCCTTTCAACCTTGCATCCCGCATAATCCGAGTCGGAGTAACCAACTAGCTCAAACTTTGCTCCTTTGGGATACCACAAACCAACATTTGGTGTATGCTTCAAGTACAATATTCTCTTTGTAGCCTTCAAATGACTTTCTCTTGGTGAGGCTTGAAATCTTGCACACATGCATACACTAAACATGACATCCGGCCTTGATGCGGTCACATAGAGTAGGCTTCCAATCATAGACCGATACAACTTTTGATCCACCATATTTCCACTTGCATCACTATCCAAGTTGCCATTGGTTCCCATTGGTGTACTAATGACTTTGCTATCAATCATGCCAAACTTCTTGATCATGTCCTTGATGTACTTGCCTTGACTCACAAATGTACCATTCTTCAATTGCTTGATTTGAAGACCAAGGAAGTAACTCAACTCTCCAATCATGGACATCTCAAATTCATTAGCCATCATCTTTCCAAACTCATCACAAAATTCTTGATTGGTTGATCCAAATACGATATCATCAACATATATTTGCAACACAAATAGATCTTTTCTAATCTTCTTGATGAAAAGAGTGGTGTCAACCTTGCCCATGGTGAACCCTTTAGAGAGTAGGAAATCCCTCAATCTCTCATATACCATGCTCTAGGTGCTTGCTTCAAGCCATACAATGCCTTTTTCAACTTGTACACATGGTTGGGCTTCTTATCATCTTCAAAACCAGGAGGTTGCTCAACATATACTTCTTCATTGATGTAACCATTGAGAAATACACTCTTAACATCCATTTGATAGAGCTTTATGTTATGGGCATAAGCATAGGCTAGCAAGATTCTAATTGCTTCCAATCTAGCAACCGGGGCATATGTTTCTCCAAAGTTAAGACCTTCAACTTGTGTATAGCCTTATGCTACTAATCTTGCTTTGTTCCTTACTACTATCCTATCTTGATCTTGCTTGTTTCTAAAGACCCATTTGGTTCCGATCACATTATGTCCCTTTGGTATCTCTACTAATTCTCATACTTGATTTCTTGTGAAGTTATTCAATTCTTCATGCATAGCATTCACCCAATCAACATCCTTCAATGCTTCATCTATCTTCTTTGGTTCAATGGATGATACAAATGAGAAGTGCTCACAAAATGATGCCAATCTTGATCTTGTTTGTACACCTCTAGAAATATCACCAATGATAGTGTTCAATGGATGATCTCTTGCAACATTGGTTGGTTGGAGGATTGGAACTTGATTGCTTGCACTTGCTTGATCATTTGGTTGAGATGATGTACTAGCCACTTGATCTTGTTCATTGTCATGAGATCCACTTGCACTAACTTGATTTGTATCATCTTGCATATTTGAGTTAGAGAGCACTTGCACTTGATCATCTTCATCATCATTCACTTGCCTAGGCCTCAATTCACCAATATCCATGTTCTTCATGGCATTTGAAAGTTGAATGTCTCTAACATCTTCCAAGTTCTTATTCTCTACTTGTGAACCCTTGGTTTCATCAAATTCAACATCATGAACTTCCTCAAGAGTACCACTATCCAAATTCCAAACTCTATATGCTTTGCTTATAGTGGAATAACCAAGTAGGAATCCTTCATCACATTTCTTCTCAAACTTGCCCAATCTAGTGCCTTTCTTCAAGATATAGCATTTGCAACCAAAGACCCGAAAATATGCAATGTTGGGCTTTCTACCATTCAAGAGCTCATATGGTGTCTTCTCTTTCAATCGGTGATAATAGAGGCGGTTGCTACAATAGCAAGCCATGTTGATAGCTTCGGCCCAAAAGGATTGACTCATATTGTACTCACTAAGCATAGACCTTGTCATATCAATGAGTGTTCTATTTTTCCTCTCAACAAGGCCATTTGATTGAGGTGTATACTTGGCCGAGAAATGATGTCTAATTCCAAATTCATCACATAACTCATCAATTCTAGTGTTCTTGAACTCACTACCATTGTCACTTCTAACTCTCTTGATGGTTGTTTCAAACTCATTGTGAATGCCCTTGACAAATGATTTGAATGTTGTAAATACATCACTTTTGTCCACTAGAAAGAATACCCATGTGTATCTAGTGTAATCATCCACTATCACAAGGCCATATTTGTTTCCACCGATACTAGTGTATTGTGTTGGCCCAAACAAATCTATGTGCAATAACTCAAATGCTTTACTAGTGCTCATCATGCTTTTCTTAGGATGGGTGTTTCCAACTTGTTTGCTGGCTTGACAAGAGCTACAAAGCTTATCCTTTTCAAACACAACATCTTTCAAGCCTCTCACCAAGTCATGCTTAACCAATCTATTCAATTGTTTCATTCCAACATGACCAAGCCTTCTATGCCATAACCAACCCATGCTAGACTTAGTGAACAAGCATGTTGACAATTGAGCTTCACTAGCATTGAAATCAACCAAGTAAAGATTTTCATATCTAAAACCTTTGAAGATCAAGTTAGAGCCATCTACACTTATGATCTCTACATCATCTACCCCAAATATGCATTTGAATCCAAGATCACACAATTGTGCCACGGATAGCAAATTGAAGTTCAAGCTCTCTACTAGCAACACATTGGATATGCTCATGTCATTGGATATTGCAATCTTACCAAGCTCTTTGACCTTGCCTTTGCCATTGTCAGCAAATGTGATACTATCATAACCATCGTTGCCATTGGTGTTGATTGAGTTGAACATTCTTGCATCACCGGTCATGTGTTGAGTGCACCCACTATCAAGAACCCAATGCCTTCCTCCGGCTTTATAATTGACCTACAAAAGAAGATCAATTCTTTTTAGGTACCCAAATTTGCTTGGGTCCTTGAAGGTTAGTTACTAAGCTCTTTGGAACCCAAATGGCTTTCTTCTTTGAGCTCATCCATGGTTTACTAGTGAACTTAGCCTTCACACCATTTGCGCCCTTAGTAAGCATATAACATGAATCAAGCTTAATGGAGGATATATTAGCATTTTTGCTCTTGTTTTTGCATTCTTGCTCTTTATGACCAACTTGCTTGCAACTAGTGCAAAACCGACCATTGTTCTTTACAAAACTAGTCTTATGAGGAGCAAAGGCCGCCTTGCCTTTCTTGGGGGTATAGCCCAATCCCTCTTTGTAGAGAGAAGCTCTTTGGCTACCTAAGCACATAAGCAAGCGGTCCTCACCACCATAAGCCTTAGCTAAGGTGTGAGTGAGCTTAGTGACCTCCTTCTTGAGGTTCTCATTCTCAACCACTAGTGAGGTGTCACAAGTGAGACCATCACTACTAGATGAGGAGGAAGTGGAAGTACTACAAGAAGGGTTAGTAGGGGCAACAATGAAAGGCATAGATAGTGATTCATCAATTATATCACAAGTTAAACCTACATTGCAAGTTTCAACATGCTTCTTTTTATTTTGCTCTTTAAGTGAAGAAGAATGAGCTTTTTCAAGCTTTTTGTGAGCTTTGCCAAGCTTCTCATGGGCTTCCTCTAGCTTCTCATGAGTTGCTTTGAGCTCATCAAGGGCTTGCTTAAGGGCTTTTACCTCCTTATTCAAGCTCTTGCATTCCCTTCTCTTAATGTCAAAGTGTTCTTTAGCATCTTCTAGCATGTCAAATAATTCGTCCTTAGTAGGTTCATCATCATCACTATCACTATCATTTTCATTTTCATGTTCATTATCATCAACATGTTCTTCATCACTTTCATCATCACAAGATTGTACCTTAGTGGCCTTAGCCATGAAGCATGATGAAGATTCGAAGAGAGAAGGCTTCTCATTGATAGCAATGCTTGCAAGAACCTTCTTCTTGGTGGTCTTGTTATCATCACTATCATCATCATCATCACTTGAGGAAGCATCACTATCCTAAGTGACTACATATGAACCACCCTTCTTCTTCTTGAATGCCATCTTGTCCTTCTTCTCTTTCTTTTCCTTCTTGTCCTTCTTCTTGTTCTTCTTGTTGTCATCATCATTGTCGCTATTATATGGACATTGAGCAACAAGATGATCTTTGCTTCCATATTTGAAGCACCTTCTTGACTCTTCTTTGTTCTTGAATGAAGATTTCTTTCTTCTTACACGGTAGCCCTTCTTCACCATGAACTTGCCAAATCTCTTGACAAATAGAGCCATCTTCTCATCATTATCATCATCCCAAGATTCATCTTCTTCACTTGATGTGTCTTGCTTAGCTTTGCCCTTGGATGATGTGGCTTTGAATGCCATGCTCTTCTTATTATCATCCTTCTTGTCATCTTTCTTCTCCTTCTTTTCTTCCTTCTCATCATCATCTCTATAAGCATCATCGGTCATGATATCTCCTAAGATTTGGTTTGGTGTCATTGTGTTCAAACCGGTCCTCACTAGTAAGGTGACCAACATGCCAAATCTTGCGGGCAAACATCTCAAGAACTTATTGGAGAAGTCCTTGTCCTCTATCTTCTCACCAAGTGCTTTGAGATCATTGACAATCACTTCCATCCGATGGAACATGTCCGGCACACTGTCATCTTCCTTCATCTTGAAGCTTGCAAACTTCTCTTTGAGAATATATGCCTTTGCACCCTTCACGGCTTGAGTACCCTCAAATGATTCTTCCAAGCTTCATGAGCTATCTCAATATTCTTGATTTGTTCAAATATTCTCACATCAATTGCATCATGAATGGCACTTAGAGCAATGTCATTATTTTGGAGAAGCACTTCTTCGGCCACGGTGGGATTCTCCGGATCATCAATCTCAATTTTGGTTTCTACCACCTTCCAAACCTTCCTATTGATTGACTTGATATAAGTTGTCATCTTGGACTTCCAATAAGAATAATTTGAGCCATCAAATTAGGGTGGCTTCTTGGTGTTGTTGATTTGAGCCATTTTAACACCGAAGGTTGTTAAGCCTCAATAACGGTGACCTCGGCTCCGATACCACTTGAAAGGTCCTAATGGCTAGATGGGGTGAATAGACTAATAAAATTTCTACAACAACACTTAACAAAATAGTTAGACAATTATGAGGTGAAGCAAGTGTTGCGCTAGCCTACTCAAAATGCAAGCCACCTACCACACTTCTAGTTTAGATAGTGTCTATTCACATAATAGCTATGACACTACCCTATGTTAGTGTGCTCTCAAAGGCTAACTAAAGAGCCACACCAACCAAGCAAGCAAGCTCTCACAACTAGCTACACTAAAGAGCTTGACAACTAGTTTGCGGTAATGTAAGGAGAGTGATCAAGATAGTTATACCGCCATGTCGAGGAGTGAACTAATCAATCACAAGAATCAATATCAATGAAGACCAATCACCTCAGAATCAAAGGATGAACACAATGATTTTTTACCGAGGTTCACTTGCTTGACGGCAAGCTACTCCTCGTTGTGGCGATTCACTCACTTGGAGGTTCACGCGCTAATTGACTTCACATGCCAAACCCTCAATAGGGTGCCACACAACCAACACAAGATGAGGATCACACAAGCCACAAGCAATCCACTAGAGTACCTTTTGGCTCTCCGCCGGGGAAAGGTCAAGAACCCCTCACAATCACCATGATCGGAGCCGGAGACAATCACCACCCTCCGCTCAACGATCCTCGCTGCTCCAAGCCATCTAGGTGGTGGCAACCACCAAGAGTAACAAGCGAAATCCACAGCGAAACACGAACACCAAGTGCCTCTAGATGCAATCACTCAAGCAATGCACTTGGATTCACTCCCAATCTCACAAAGATGATGAATCAATGATGAAGATGAGTGGGAGGGCTTTGGCTAAGCTCACAAGGTTGCTATGTCAATGAAAATGGCCAAAGATAATGAGCTACAGCCGGCCATGGAGCTTAAATAGAAGCCCCTACGAAATAGAGCCGTTATACCCCTTCACTGGGCATAACACGGGCTGACCGGAAGCTCCGGTCCAACTGACTGGACGCTGCTCCTCAGCGTCTGGTCTCCCAATGGCGGCCATGTGTCTCCTGCATTCAATAGTGAATGTTTGATCTCAACGGTCGACATGTTGACCGGATGCTCCGACAGAGCTGACCGGACGCTGGACCCTCAGCGTCCGGTCGTTTACAGTAAGGGTCCAAAACGTGTTTTTGCCGACAGGACGTGTCTGGTCATGCTTGATCAGACACAGTCCAGCGTCCGGTGCTTAACCCTAATCACTGTGCCGATCGACAACGCGATCGGACACAGCCCTTCAGCGTCCGGTCATAGAGCGACCCAGCGTCCGGTCAATTGACCGACGCCAGCATCATTGCGACCAACTCCATTTCACTTCTAACTTCTCCACCCTTGCTCAAATGTGCCAACCACCAAGTGTATCACCTTGTGCACATGTGTTAGTATATTTTCACAAACATTTTCAAGGGTGTTAGCATTCCACTAGATCCTAAATGCATATGCAATGAGTTAGAGCATCTAGTGGCACTTTGATAACCGCATTCCGATACGAGTTTCACCCCTCTTAATAGTATGGCTATCAAACCTAAATGTGATCACACTCTCTAAGTGTCTTGATCACTGTCGATGAAATATGGTCGGCAGTCTACCTAGGGGTATGCCCAAGGTAGTAGATTGTTGGTAGACAGATGCGCAAGCCACAAACAAGACGGTGACGCAAGATAGACATGAGGTTTTATCCAGGTTCAGCCGCCAAGAAGGCGTAATACCTACGTCCTACGTCTGATTTGTATTGTTGTATGTCAATGAGAGATGTTTTTTAGAGGTTCCCCTACCCGCCTTATATAGTCCGGGGGGCAAGGTTACATATCTGGAAACTAATCCTAGCCAGTTACAATTGCCATACGTGGCCGGATAAGGATTCCTATTCTAACCGACCAGGATCTTGCCTGATCGCCAAATCTGCCTTGACTCCTTGCGCGGGACTCCGAACAGGTTGGCCGGGCCATGCGTCGTCTTTTGGTGGACCGGACCCACCGATCTAGGCCGGCCCAAGCTTAGCCGTAGGGGTATAGGGGTTAATACCCCCACAGCTAGTCCCCGAGTACCATGTATTATGCTGCGACATGCCATTTTAACCTTGTCCGACAAGTAAGGCTTGAATCCTTGACATCTCTGACCACCGTTGTCACCGGAGAGGTAGGTTGTCTGAAGAATGTATGGTGCTCTTAAGAAAAAAGAAAAAGATTTCCGTCCTGGGAAGTGTGCCCACTTGTATTTCTGAAAAGAAATGTAAGTGCGTCTTGAAGCGTAGCGTCCTTGATCATCAGAGTCGTAGGGGTCGAAAAACAAACACATTCACCGCAAGGTGAAGTGTGCCCACTTAGTCCCCGAGCCTGGTAGTAGGTGACGTAGGCATGTGGTGCCAAGGTCTAAAAAAGAATTCCCAGTTAAGTTGAGAACCCAATTGTCGTATAAGCAATACGAGATGCACCGGCAGGTGCATCGTACCGATGTAGTCCCTGAGCTTACTGGAAGGCGAAGTATGAGCCTTGTAGCAAGGTCTAGATCATAAATGTCTCTGAACTGGATGTGAGTACAAATCACATGTAGCCGAGGAGAACGATCTCCGAGCAGTGGTCGGGACAGTCCCCGAGCACGATAGTAATCCTTACAATCAGTTAAAGCGTAGGGGTCGATTAAATAAACACATTCACCGCAAGGTGAAGTGTGCTCACTTAGTCCCCGAGCTTGCTGGAAGGAAAAATATGAGCCTTGTAGCAAGGTCTAAATAAATGTCGCTCAACTGTATGTGAGTACAAATCACATGTATCCGAGAAGAACGATATTCGAGCAGTGATCGGGACAGTCCCCGAGCACATTAGTAGTCGTATCAGTCCCCGAGCACGGCAGTGGTCGGAGCAGTCCCCGAGCACGGCAGTGGTCTGGACAGTCCTCGATCACGGCAGTGGTCTGGTACTTCCTTGAGCACAAAACATGTAGTGAAAAAAACGAACGCCGCTTGTATTATTATTTGGTGTATTTATTTATTTATCTCTTTACTCTGTCAAGTCCAATCTGACACGTCTGGTCAAAAAAGCAGACGGGTATAGCACATCACTCTGTCTTCTTTCTTTTTCTGGCAAACAGTCGCTTGGCAACTATATGGAGGTGCGTCAGTGCAGGGCCCTCTCACACTATCAACGAAGAGGCGCGTACACTGGTAACGAAGGGGCGTGTTTATTGGCATAGATCTCGAGGTTGTGAAAACAACCATCTGCGGCGCGTGCGCACGTCTCCCAAGAATCTCGGGCGGACGAAACGATGGAGCTCTTGGTTATTTATAATATAGAACTGGTAAGTTACTTTTTACCAATCCCCATTGTCATTCGCCGCCGCAACCTTCTTCTTCCTCTTGCCGAACCCTATTCCTCCGAAAATCATCACCAATCCCCCCTCCACCGCATCCACCCCTTTACCAAGGGCAGATTAATGGCGAAGAGAGACGCCCAGAAGAAAGGTGGAGTCATGGCAAAGGAGTGGTAGAAGTCAAGGAGCAATGAGCAGACCATCGAAGACCTCGTCACCATGGGAGTGCTCCACAACAAGGCCCTCGAGGGATGGCGTGCGCCGGAAGGAGAAAGCTTCCCCGATCCACAACCAGGTGAGATTATGGTTTTTGAGGATTTCTTCAAGCGGGGTTTTGGGGTTCTAGTGCACCCTTTCCTTCAGGGGCTCTGCTTGTATTACGAGATTGGGATTTGCAATCTGCATCCCAACTCGATTCTTCTTGTCTCCACCTTCATCCATCTTTGCGAAGCTTATGGTGGCTTCCAGTCCCATTTCGACCTCTTTCGCCATCTATTCTGTCTGCGGAAGAAAGGGAGCGGCGGCTCGAAGATAGCCAGAGGCGTATACCTCAATCTGCATGACGGTATGAAGGCCTAGTACTTGCACTACCCCTGGAACACCTCACTGGACGAATGGTACAAGAAGTGGTTCTACATCCGCGAAGAGCCGAACATGATCACCCTATGCGATGTGGGGTTGATTCCGGAGAAGAAGAACAGCTGGTCGGAGAAGCCCGAGCACTTGGAGCAGATCGCAGAACTGCTCGGGATGATCCCGTGGGGAAAGCTGGATGGTCCAAGCGTGGTCGGGAACTTCATCAGCCGAAGGATTCAGCCCTGCTAGAAGAGGGTACATCCTAGCTTCGAGTACTAGGGGAGCGTAGATCCAACGATGACCAGAAAAGAGGCGCTCGACAAGATAGAAGTCAAGGCCAGGGTTGGGGAGCTATTCAACCTAGCTGATCCCAATTATGTCAGGTTAAACGACATCGAGCACGCCTTCAAGCTGGCCCAACCTCCCCCAAAGGTAAATGATGCTTCCTTGTACCTATAGAATTATGTTGTAACAAAAAATTGACTGTTGTCTCCTTTATGTTTCCCAGAGTAATGGTCGTGACCGGGCAGCAGTGTTCGTGTCTCCGCCCCCTGGTGTGGATTGGCCGCAAATTGTCGGCCCAACCGCCCAGACCAGTGCCAGGACCGAAGACGTCGACTGGGCGGTACTCGGGGTTGGGGAGGATGCAACGGCCAGGGCTGCTGGCAAGCGGCCGGCTGCCAACAAATGTTGCCAGGCCATCTTCCCCCTTTCAGACGATGAAATAGAGGATGCGGACATCTTCCGACTCGTCCCTCGAAAGAGGAGGAGACAAATGGGGTCGACAGAGCAGGGTGGCTCCTCTATGCCAGCAGTGATCGCATCACTGACCACTGCAACACAGAGGACAAGCGAGGGAAGTGTCGAGCACCAAACCCCAGCGCCAGTACCGGTCGTGGAAAAAGACCCGGTGGAACCCGCCGAGCACGTGGAGCAGGCGTGGTTGAAGAGACGCTCCTTCGCCACGTCATTCCGTGCTTCTAAGCTATAAGTATCTGTAACTTTGATGTAAGCTTATAATTTATATTGAATACTATTGTCTTCTAAACTTTTCTCTAGTATATTAGGTCGGCGTCCACCGAAAATCCCAACTAGCTAGCCGGGTGTGGCACGGCTTCACCAGTACTGGCGGAAAGAACTGCTCAGCAGCCGGCTGTGGAGGAACCTGTAGAAGAAATTTCGCCGGAACCTCAGCAGACGAGTGGCCAGACGACAGTCCCCGAGCAGCTGGTCGAGAAGACAGCCGAGCAAAGTACAAGTGCTCCGAGCACTAACCCTGCTGAGGCGGATACCTTGGCGCCAAGGAAACCAGACCAAGCCGAGGAGTAGCAACCGGAGTTGGCACAGAGCACGCTTGCCGATGCTACGACTCGTGGGAAAGCCATAGTGGTCGCGGAGACTACGGACTCCAGACCAGTGCCGCCCCCTGAACAAGAGGCCGAAGAGGACGAAGTCGAAGAGATCCTATGCCATCCCCAAGACAAACGACAACATGTATATGTGTCGCTTTGGCAGAACGACGAGTGTGTTATGCATGAAGAAATCCCAGAGATTGAAGAGACCCTAAAAGTTGAACGAGCGGCAAAGCATCTGGTGACAGAAGTCCGGGTATGTTTGGCTTGACCACTTGACCTTGTTATGTAGTCGAACTGTCTGACTTAGCTTGTTTATATGCAGGACTTGATGAAGACCGCAAAGTACCGAAAGAGGTGCTTCGACCAGATTGAGGGAATCACGGCGAACAATAGAGAACTGGCGGCCAAGGTGGAACGCTTGCGCCGCCAACTTGAAGTCGCCGACCAGGAGAGGACAGAGCAAGAGGCATAGAACTAGAACCTGGTCGGCCAGCTTAATAACAAAGAGCGGGAAAAAACAAGTAAGTTGTCATTTTCTCACAGCAAGTGTATGACATGTGTTGTTGCGTTGTTGGTAGTGACAGCTGTAATGCAGGCTTAGAAGCTGAAGTAACCCGCCTCCAAGAGGAGAATAGCCGCGTGACCGCAGAGTGTGTGTAGCACCCGATTTTAAAGACAAAACCAGATACACACTATATGTGAGCCCAGGAAGTCAAATCTCACATATAGCCACAAATCAGGGTAATATCAAGAGACAATACTTATTACATAACGTATTAGTAAAAGAAAATAACCTCAGAGTAAAGACAGCGGAAAGTTGACTCCGATCTTCTGGCGAAGACTCCAAATTCACAGGGATGACTGACTGGTTGACCACAAGCCTAACTCCAAACCAGCAATCTGGTACCCATCCGGGATTTTTATCCAATGTATAGAAAAATAAAGCAAGCGTAAGTACATATCGTACTTAACAATTATATCATGGGGTTCATGAGGCTCAAAAGGGCTGACACTGGTTTACTGCGATTAGCCTTTGTTTATCATAATTTTAGCAATTGATTGGCAACAAGTTTATCCATAGGCCCATAAACTCATGATCAAGTAAACATGAATAATGTATAGCATAAACGATTAATTATTAGCATCATCATCCATTAGTGATCATCTCCATTCCATAAGGGTCCAAGGCCGCTCGTGTCCATGAGCACGGCTGTTATAACAGTTTTATACTCTGCAGAGTTTGTACACATTCACTATGAGTTGTGATTTACCCTTTCGCCCGAGGTAGCTATTCTCTTGACCCACTTCCAAGGAAGGTCGGCAGAGTTCACTATAAAGCCTTTCAAAGAATTCGTCTAACATGTTAGGGCCGCCAGGCGTATGTGGCCCATCTCTAGGAGTGGCATGCGTGGGCATCGCAGCACGGTACACACTTCCTAGCAGCAAAGGAAACATACCCCACGCCTAAAAGGTAACCACTAACAAGCTAGAAAAGATCCTCATATTGAGCTAAAGCTAGAGCCATATGGCCCTCATAGCTGTACTGTAAGTCCCGGATGATCGCTTACAGATAAGTCCTTAGGGAGAGGAATCTGAAGCATATAAACACTCCAGCCCCCTGTTTCCATGTTACTAAAAAGTCATATTTTAATGTTTATTGCATATATCATTAGTCAAGTTACAAGATCATGGTTTTGATTAAGCACTAGCAAAAACTATCCCATGCAATATCCCAAAGGTTTCAAGGTGCAAGATATCAAATATCTAGGATATCCTTAATGGTAACAAGGGAGACACACGCAATATGAATTAAGTGATTAAATGTGAATAGGTAACAAGGATAGTCCCATGCTATACTTGTCTTAACTTGCTTTTCCCCCAAAGCAATATGCTCAAAAGCCATTAGTATTCAACTTTCAATCTTCTGCTTCCAATTCTTAGCTTCTAGTCTTCAGAGAACAGCTTCTTAATCACCACGTAAACCTCACCGATTGACTGAATCATATATCACCACACATACATCCATACACATACATGCATAGCATATAGTTGTATCTATATCAGAACAGTACACTAATCATAGAAAAATAAGTAAAAGAGATTGATATACGATTCTACGCATCACTACGAACATACAGTCGCGAGAGGCACGCTAATCGAAGCTACGGTTAAAAAGTTACAACTACCGAGAGATTTGCTTAATATGTGGAAAATAAACTATAGGCTTCATTTATGTTAACTATATGAATTCATATACAAAAGATATTTATAAATAATATAGATTATATTAAGTCAACTTTAGATTTGAATTATAAAACAAAAGTAAAACAGATCATATTTTATGTATAAAACTCAGTTGCATAATCTTTAATCAAGATATGATTTAAACTATGATTTTTATGAAATAGTAATGTAGTAAACATCATTACTAATACATAGATCTCATCGTTATGAAACAAACACAACTTGAACGGACTATTTTGGAGTTGCAATGAGTAAGTTACGATTTAAACAAGTTTTACTTTAATTAAATAATAGATTAAATCTACTCATGAATTTCAAGTGTTGAAAACATGTCTAACAGTTGTATAATCATGTAGAAAACGTAAACACGGTCCTAACGCAATTCGAACGGGTCAAATAGGACTTAAAACACAAAAGTTACGCATAAAATAAGATCCAGTGGCATTCCTGTAAATATTTGAACTCAAGTTTGAATTAAAACAATTAAAATCTGAATCTAAATGTACTTTGGACTGGGCACACTAATTTTGGAAAATACAGGGGCCTAACCGAATAAAAACAGGGCTGAAAAATAATTATTTTGAACTGCTACGGACTGCGGGTTAATTCATCGAAAACAGGGGGGCTATTATGTAAAACTGGCATGGCTGACCGTGGTTGACTGGGGCTGCTGACTGAGCAAACACGTGGGTGCATGTGATTGGCTCGGTGCACCACATGGTGTGGGTGCTGCTGACCTGGCGGGGTGGACCGAGTCCACAAGTCCCGGTGGACCGGTTACACAGCGAAGAGGTACGGGCTTATCGTGGCCGTCCACGTCAGATCTGACGGCGCAGGCGATCAGGGAATCCTACGGTGGCTACAGGGCATCTCCGGCACGGCGGTCAGCCATGGGCGATGGCGGATAGCTCGTCGGTGTTCACGGTTCCAGCGTTCTAGGGCGCCATTCGACGATCTACGGGCACGGGAAGACGGAGGAGCTCACCGTGATGCGCTTGGAGGTGGTCGCGGCGTCCGGGAGGCTTCCGAAGCGAGTCATCGGCGGCAATGGCGGCTAGAGAGAGAGGAAGACGTGCGGGTGAGAGAGAATCCGAGAAAGCTACGATCAAAACCCCAATTTGACGGTACCTACGGCTGCGAGAGGTCACCACGGATCTCAGGACGTCGTCGGCGGCGTGGATTGGAGCACCGAAGCGACGAATTGCGGCGGCGGTGGGTGCTTGAGCGCGGCCGGGAAAAGGGAGAAGAAGGGCGTCGAGCTCGGGTTTTATAGGCGGGCGGCTACGGCGTGCAAGGAAGGGGAGCGGGGGCGCTGGAGGATTCGATCGCTTTCCTTATAAGAGCGCCGGCGCGGTGGACCGGTGGCTTCCATCCGTGGTGCGCCATCGGCGGTGAAGAAGGAAGGTGGCGCTCGGGAAAGGAAACAAAGGAAAGAAGACGTGACTGACGGGCGGGGCCAGCGTCGCAGCGGGGAGAAGGAAAACACGTGCGGCAGCTGACGCACGGGGCAGGCCAAGCAGGGGGCCGGTGCAGAGCAGCAGCTGGGCCGCCGAGCGAGCTGCAGGAAAGAGGAAGGGAGAACGGCTGGGCCGCCAGCAGCGGGCCGAGGCCGGGAAGAGCAGGCCAGCGCGTGAGGGAGGAAAGGAGTGCGCCTGGGCCGATCAGCAGGCCAGCAGGCCAAGTGGAGGAGGGAAAGGGAGAAAAGGGCCGGGCCAAATCTAGAGCTGGGCTGAGAATGAAGGAAGGAAGGAAATTTTCAAAATAAATTTCTTTTCCTATTTTGTTTTCAAAGCCAATTCAATTGTAAACCAAATGCAAATTCAAATAGAGTTTTGAACATACTCTTCATCTCAAATATAAATGAGAAATTTTGGTAAGTTTCCAAAAATAAATTTTACAACTTTTGAAATACTTTTATTCTCTAATTTTCTTTTCTTTCTTTTCTTTTATTTCAAAGCCATTTTCAAACTCTTTTCAAAACATTCCAATTTACTTTGGAGTTTTGGATCAACACCATCCATCACAATAAATAAGATGCAACAGCATGTATGCTCACATACGTTACTACCTTATGTTGAATTTTAAATTAATGAAAAATTTTATTTCCTATATTTCATGTGCACAAAAATAAATCATTTTAACTCTACTTTAAAAGAGGCTAATTTTAGGGTGTTACAATTCTACCCCCCTTAAGATGAATCTCGACCTCGAGATTCAGAAGACGTCGACTAAGAGATAGGAATACTCCGTCCTTGGATTCTTCTTTACTTCCTCGTGCAGTTCCATCGTCTTGATAAAGATCCACTTTACTTTTGCATACCTGTTGCCCTTACTCCAAATAATTTGCCTAACTAATTCCAAAATTTTGACAGGTACCTTGAACAACTCTCAAGTAACCCTAATCACTAGGCCATAATTTTCTTTTCTCATATGTTCACCTTTTAACAAAGCTTCCTTATGTTCTTGGTCCGAAAGATGATCTACAACCAATCTTCAAAACATTGATGATCTTGGTGAAGTTGGTCGAACTGGGAATACAACTCTTAATCCTTGGTGTTACTCGAACCTTCTTAGCACAATTCTCCGTTGCTAAGGGCATCGGCCATGACTTCGCTTCTCGAAGTGATAGCACTTTTCCAAGTCACAATCAATCTCATTCCAACGAGGTTATCACAAGCTCAAAGACCAACTTGGTGAAGAATATACTCTTGTGATCCTCCTAGATGTCACTTTTACCTTCAAGAAGAGGGTACTTCCATGCATCGTAATGGATAACTCCAGATAACAGGTTAGTTCAACTCACGCTTATAAGGACACATCCTACACCTTCACAAGATGCATTATTGTAGATACAAAGCTCTCGTCCTGATCTAACAAAGCTAATACTTAGGTTTTACTTTGACCTCTTGGACTCCTTCAAACACTTGCCTGAGGTTACTTGATCCAAACTAACTTAAAAGCTTCTCCGGTAGATTTATCAACATCTTGCTGGTCTTGGATAAACCTTTCTTGGACTTCTAACCAAAACTCATTGAAACTCTGAGTTCTCTCTTACATTCCTTGAGTACCACCACGCTTCCGCTGCGCACTCTAATTTCCGCTGTGCAAACTCAAACGTATGACACTTCATCTTACCAATTCTTCAATTTGGCTACCCCCCTTAAGATAAGGTAAAGTAGGGGATACCAAAGTATAGCTTGCATCGTCTTGTGATTGAAGTCTACTATTGTTCAGGACTTCCTCAGGATTTTTGATCGTCCAAAATTAGAGATATGAACCGATAAAGACAGGTAACTCCAAAGACGGGATAGGAAAAACAGAAGAAAACCGTAACCCAACTATTTATTTCATTAATCCTTATACCTTAAACCTATGAACTAAATGAAATTGTGGGAACACCCAACAAGATCATTGCAATCATTACAAAGATACAAAACAAGCATAAACATAATGACAATTCAACAAGACAGTAAAGATGCACAACTCAATTATTGACTCAACTTGCGATACTATCGTTTTTATTACATAAGGGGCACAACTCTATTCCTTAACTAAGGATCTTGGATAGTCTAGCACGACTTCTTCATTCATCAATTTCACCAAATGCTTCTTTTGGGTTGGGTATCACTAAGACTTCCTGGTGGCAGTCCGGTAGTGATCTGACTTGGGCTACTTCCATGGTGTACTTGTTGATTCTTCCGTGGGCAAGATTTAACATAATGTCCTTCCTGCTGGTAATGATAACACTTTCTCTTAGCTGGATCTTTTGTAATGTCATACTCCACATAATTGTTGCTTAGAGTATTGTCAGCTTGTTGATTCTGTAAGTTCATCTCTGTTTGACTAGACCGCTTTTTAGCTCGCTTGATCTTTCGGGGTTGAAACTCCGTGTAGGTGATTGTCCACCCATCTATGCATACCTCATGTGGAAAGACTAGAGTAACCTTAGCTTGAGAAACTTCCAATTCTTTAGAGTTTGAGTTTAACTGACTAGGGATTGGAGTTGGATGTGACGATGTAATAGAACTCAAATGTTGATTTCTTCCTGATTTTGACTCTGGTGAGATCTCCTTTCTCTTCTTATCCACATTGTCCTCAGGTATAGGCTGAATACCTTCGTACTCAATTCTTTCTCCTGACGGTGTTGTTAGAAGCACTGAACGCTGGGCATACTTGATCACTCCTTTACAAGCAGATAGCCATCCTATTCCAAGAATGTCATCAATGTCCACTAACTCTAATACAATAAGGTTTGCTTCAAATTTTACTCCTTTGATGTTAAGACTAACTCTTGGGCATTTGTGGTTTGCCTTCATTTCTCCTTCTAGGGTCTTAACTATCACTGGTCTCCTCATTAGAAGCATAGTTATCTTATGTTCCATTACATACACATTAGAGATAAATGAATGTGAAGCTCTGGGGTCAAACAACACTGTGGCGGAAGCTGAGTTTACTGAAATGAAACCATACACAACCTCCTTAGCTCCATGAGTGGTCATCATATCCACATTATTCAATCTTCCTTGGATGTAGTTTTTCTTTGCTTTACTTCCTTGCTCCTGTTTCTTCTGGACCTTCTGTTCATGCTTCTACTGTGGTTGGTCCTGGCATTCATGTGCCATCCTTCCAACATCTTCATTGGACTTTATATTCTTCCAAACTTATGCTACTTGTCTCTTCTCTGGTCCCTTTGGTATGTTGGTTTGACCTTGTGGCAAGCACTGCTAAAAGCTCCAAGGTTGAGTCACTCCTTCTGGTGCTTGTTGTTGCATAGCTACAAGCTTCTCCTTATTGAACGCAGTCAAGGGCAACGTAGCTTGGTCCTCCTGACCTTTGATACGAGTGGTCTCCACATTATGATCCATCTATATAGACAAAGATAGAGGATTGAGAATAGAGACAAAGTTTTCATAACAGACAGAGGCTGAAGTGAGCATAAATTTTAGCAAATAACAAGGTTGAAGAGAAAACAAGAACTAAGCAAGATAAAAGCATGCTAAAACGTCTAGTTCTATCTAGGCTTGCGTCCTACAGTCAGCATTGCTCTGATACCACTTTGTAGCACTCGATTTTAAAGACAAAACCAGATACACACTATATGTGAGCCCAGGAAGTCAAATCTCACATATAGCCACAAATCAGGGTAATATCAAGAGACAATACTTATTACATAACGTATTAGTAAAAGAAAATAACCTCAGAGTAAAGACAGCGGAAAGTTGACACCGATCTTCTAGCGAAGACTCCAAATTCACAGGGATGACTGACTGGTTGACCACAAGCCTAACTCCAAACCAGCAATCTGGTACCCATCCGGGATTTTTATCCAATGTATAGAAAAATAAAGCAAGCGTAAGTACATATTGTACTTAACAATTATATCATGGGGTTCATGAGGCTCAAAAGGGCTGACACTGGTTTACTGCGATTAGCCTTTGTTTATCATAATTTTAGCAATTGATTGGCAACAAGTTTATCCATAGGCCCATAAACTCATGATCAAGTAAACATGAATAATGTATAGCATAAACGATTAATTATTAGCATCATCATCCATTAGTGATCATCTCCATTCCATAAGGGTCCAAGGCCGCTCGTGTCCGTGAGCACGGCTGTTATAACAGTTTTATACTCTGCAGAGTTTGTACACGTTCACTGTGAGTTATGATTTACCCTTTCGCCCGAGGTAGCTATTCTCTTGACCCACTTCCAAGGAAGGTCGGCAGAGTTCACTATAAAGCCTTTCAAAGAATTCGTCTAACATGTTAGGGCCGCCAGGCGTATGTGGCCCATCTCTAGGAGTGGCATGCGTGGGCATCGCAGCACGGTACACACTTCCTAGCAGCAAAGGAAACATACCCCGTGCCTGAAAGGTAACCACTAACAAGCTAGAAAAGATCCTCATACTGAGCTAAAGCCAGAGCCATATGGCCCTCACAGCTGTACTGTAAGTCCCAGATGATCGCTTACAGATAAGTCCTTAGGGAGAGGAATCTGAAGCATATAAACACTCCAGCCCCCTGTTTCCATGTTACTAAAAAGTCATATTTTAATGTTTATTGCATATATCATTAGTCAAGTTACAAGATCATGGTTTTGATTAAGCACTAGCAAAAACTATCCCATGCAATATCCCAAAGGTTTCAAGGTGCAAGATATCAAATATCTAGGATATCCTTAATGGTAACAAGGGAGACACACGCAATATGAATTAAGTGATTAAATGTGAATAGGTAACAAGGATAGTCCCATGCTATACTTGTCTTAACTTGCTTTTCCCCTAAAGCAATATACTCAAAAGCCTTTAGTATTCAACTTTCAATCTTCTGCTTCCAATTCTTAGCTTCTAGTCTTCAGAGAACAGCTTCTTAATCACCACGTAAACCTCACCGATTGACTGAATCATATATCACCACACATACATCCATACACATACATGCATAGCATACAGTTGTATCTATATCAGAACAGTACACTAATCATAGAAAAATAAGTAAAAGAGATTGATATACGATTCTACGCATCACTACGAACATACAGTCGCGAGAGGCACGCTAATCGAAGCTACGGTTAAAAAGTTACAACTACCGAGAGATTTGCTTAATACGTGGAAAATAAACTATAGGCTTCATTTATGTTAACTATATGAATTCATATACAAAAGATATTTATAAATAATATAGATTATATTAAGTCAACTTTAGATTTGAATTATAAAACAAAAGTAAAACAGATCATATTTTATGTATAAAACTCAGTTGCATAATCTTTAATCAAGATATGATTTAAACTATGATTTTTATGAAATAGTAATGTAGTAAACATCATTACTAATACATAGATCTCATCGTTATGAAACAAACGCAACTTGAACGGACTATTTTGGAGTTGCAATGAGTAAGTTACGATTTAAACAAGTTTTACTTTAATTAAATAATAGATTAAATCTACTCATGAATTTCAAGTGTTGAAAACATGTCTAACAGTTGTATAATCATGTAGAAAACATAAACACGGTCCTAACGCAATTCGAACGGGTCAAATAGGACTTAAAACACAAAAGTTACGCATAAAATAAGATCCAGTGGCATTCCTGTAAATATTTGAACTCAAGTTTGAATTAAAACAATTAAAATCTGAATCTAAATGTACTTTGGACTGGGCACACTAATTTTGGAAAATACAGGGGCCTAACCGAATAAAAATAGGGCTGAAAAATAATTATTTTGAACTGCTACGGACTGCGGGTTAATTCATCGAAAACACGGGGGCTATTATGTAAAACTGGCATGGCTGACCGTGGTTGACTGGGGCTGCTGACTGAGCAAACACGTGGGTGCATGTGATTGGCTCAGTGCACCACGTGGTGTGGGCGCTGCTGACCTGGCGGGGTGGACCGAGTCCACAAGTCCCGGTGGACCGGTTACACAGCGAAGAGGTACGGGCTTATCGTGGCCGTCCACGTCAGATCTGACGGCGCAGGCGATCAGGGAATCCTACGGTGGCTACAGGGCATCTCCGGCACGGCGGTCAGCCATGGGCGATGGCGGATACCTCGTCGGTGTTCACGGTTCCAGCGTTCTAGGGCGCCATTCGACGATCTATGGGCACGGGAAGATGGAGGAGCTCACCGTGATGCGCTTGGAGGTGGTCGCGGCGTCCGGGAGGCTTCCGAAGCGAGTCGTCGGCGGCAATGGCGGCTAGAGAGAGAGGAAGACGCGTGGGTGAGAGAGAATCCGAGAAAGCTATGATCAAAACCCCAATTTGACTGTACCTACGGCTGCGAGAGGTCACCGCGGATCTCAGGACGTCGTCGGTGGCATGGATTGGAGCACCGAAGCGACGAATTGCGGCGGCGGTGGGTGCTTGAGCGCGGCCGAGAAAAGGGAGAAGAAGGGCATCGAGCTCGGGTTTTATAGGCGGGCGGCTACGGCGTGCAAGGAAGGGGAGCGGGGGCGCTGGAGGATTCGATCGCTTTCCATATAAGAGCGCCGGCGCGGTGGACCGGTGGCTTCCATCCGTGGTGCGCCATCGGCGGTGAAGAAGGAAGGTGGCGCTCGGGAAAGGAAACAAAGGAAAGAAGACGCGACTGACGGGCGGGGCCAGCGTCGCAGCGGGGAGAAGGAAAACACGTGCGGCAGCTGACGCACGGGGCAGGCCAAGCAGCGGGCCGGTGCAGAGTAGCAGCTGGGCCGCCGAGCGAGCTGCAGGAAAGAGGAAGGGAGAACGGCTGGGCCGCCAGCAGCGGGCCGAGGCCGGGAAGAGCAGGCCAGCGCGTGAGGGAGGAAAGGAGTGCGCCTGGGCCGATCAGCAGGCCAGCAGGCCAAGTGGAGGAGGGAAAGGGAGAAAAGGGCCGGGCCAAATCTAGAGCTGGGCTGAGAATGAAGGAAGGAAGGAAATTTTCAAAATAAATTTCTTTTCCTATTTTGTTTTCAAAGCCAATTCAATTGTAAACCAAATGCAAATTCAAATAGAGTTTTGAACATACTCTTCATTTCAAATATAAATGAGAAATTTTGGTAAGTTTCTAGAAATAAATTTTACAACTTTTGAAATACTTTTATTCTCTAATTTTCTTTTCTTTCTTTTCTTTTATTTCAAAGCCATTTTCAAACTCTTTTCAAAAGCATTCCAATTTACTTTGGAGTTTTGGATCAACACCATCCATCACAATAAATAAGATGCAACAGCATGTATGCTCACATATGTTACTACCTTATGTTGAATTTTAAATTAATGAAAAATTTTATTTCCTATATTTCATGTGCACAAAAATAAATCATTTTAACTCTACTTTAAAAGAGGCTAATTTTAGGGTGTTATAGTGTGGTCGCCTAAAGGAGGACAATGAGAAACTGGCGCGCAACCAGTCTCAACTCCAGGACCACACCACCAAAATGAAGGTGGAACTGAAAAGTAAGTATTCCAGACCACCTTTCTCATTCTGTTGCCCGCCTTGTCGTGCCGTTACATTTGATGTCTTGTACGGTGTGCAGTTTTGAAAGTCAATGCCAAGAGTCATCTAGAAGCCGTGATAAAAGAGCGTGACGGCTGGAAAGCACGATGCCTCGAGGCCACCGAGGATCGGGACACATGGAAGAACTGGTGCCAAGAAGTGGCAACTGGCATTTTGCCCGTCCTCGACCTTATCGACCCGGCGCTCACAGAGGAAGAGCCAAGGACGCCCCAGCTCAGACTGGTCGAGAGATGCAGACAACCATGGGGATGGTTCCAAGAGTTCCTGAAGGAGGCGGGTGAGTACACGGGTGCCCATGTGCTAAGCATGGTGCGTGCCCACTACCCCCTAATCGATCTCAAGCGCCTGGAGGCTGGATACCCGAAGGAGGTAGACCCAGACAAGGCGGAGGAGCTTCGGATGGCCCAGCTGGACCTGTCATCAAAGATAATTGGTGACATTAACATGTGTGGAGGTGGGACAGCACCTATATAGGGTACACCATCGACAAGTCAGCTGGAAATGCCATCAGTTGCAAGCCAACCGACGAAGCCTGCGGTCTCGACCAGCCAGGCATCGGTGGGGCCATCCCCTTCAGCTCGACTAGCACAAGAGTCCTCGAGACTCGAGTAGGATATCAGAAGCAGCGAGCAGTAGGTGCCGCGCGCCCCGACCAGCCAATGTAATAGGCTTAGAGCTGTAGGAGGACATAGTTGTGTTATTGTAAACTTGGGCCTCTTTAGGCAAGCTTGTAATAACGTAACTGTATATCATTATAAGCTTGTTTGCTTTGTATAAAACGTATTTAAGCTTGAAACTTATGTTGGTGTAACTAAGTGAGAACATGTTAACGTTCTGTACAGTTGTACCATTTTGCTCGACACATCATCCCGAAAAGTTTGTGCGGCCCTAGTTTGCCATGTGGTCTGAGTGTGAGGTGCGTGACCTATGCACACGTAGACGCGGACAAGTCAAACCAAGGGGGACCTGCCGATCACCCGTAACGTAGAGAGCGGACCCCATGCTTGTGTTGGGAGGAACCGGAGACAGGGCCTGCTCCGAAAACCGTAGAAGGAGTGGTGGTCGGCTTTTACTGGCTAAGTTAGAATAACCATAAAGTTTGAAGTGACACATTAGAGTGGTTGGAGAAATCATAATAGCTTTATTGAAGTAAATCAAAAGTACAAGAGGAGTACATATCTCAATAGTTAAGCATAGAAACGTCTAAGCTTGTCGATGTGCCACGAGTTTGGTACATCTGTACCGTCCAGGTGAGCTAACCTGTAAGACGTTGGTCGTGTGACTTCCTTGATCATGAAGGGCCCCTCCCATGGGGTTGCGAGTTTATGGACACCAGCCTGGTTCGTCTTCCACTTCAAGACCAGGTCCCCGACCACAAAGAACCGCTCTTTAACGTTCTTGTTGTAGTACCTATGCAAAACAGCAAGGTATTTGGCCGTACGTACACAAGAATTGAGCCGCTTCTCTTCTGTGCTATTCACTTCTAGCTCCCATACTTCATTGACCTTGCCTTCGTCGAAGTTCTCTACCCATGCTGATCTGAAAGCTATATCTGTAGGGAGGACTACCTCAGCGCCATAAACCATAAAGTATGGCGAGACGCCGGTGTTACGACTGGGCTGAGTTCTGAGGCCCCAGACCATGGCTGGTAACTCTTTGAGCCATCTTCCGGGAGCTTTGTCATTTTCTCTATACATCCTCTTCTTCAATGCGTCCAAGATCATGCCATTTGCCCGCTCGACTTGTCCATTAGCTCTAGGGTGCGCCACCGAGACGTATTTTACCGCTATGCTCCTTTCATCGCAGAAGTCCCAAAAAATGTTCCCGGTGAACTGAGTACCCAGATCAGTGATGATGCTGTTGGGTATGCCGAAACGGTGGATGACATGGTCGAGGAACGTGACAGCCTTTTCTGAGGATGCCTGTACTAAAGGCATGTATTCTATCCACTTAGAAAATTTGTCGATCAGCACAAAGACGCATGTAAATTTCCCTAGAGCCGGTTTGAAGGGCCCGATCATATCTAGTCCCCAGCATGCGAAGGGCCAGGAGGCTAGTATTGTCTGGATCTCATGTGCTGGTATGTGGATTCTCTTGGCGAAGAACTGACAACCCTCACAGTGGCGGACTAGCTTCTCTGCGTCGGCTACTGCTGACGGCCAATAGAACCCTGCTCGGAAAGCCTTGCCAACCAGCGTTCTTGAGGCCACGTGGTTGCCATAGGAGCCAGAGTGGATTTGGTCCAGGAGATGTTCGCCATCCTCCTGGGTTATACACTTTATCAAGATTTCCTCCTTTGCGTTCTTGCACAATAGCTTGCCATCGACGAGCAGGTACAGCTTACTGCGATGCATCAGGCGCTCATTCTCTGTCCGATTAGTGTAACCGCTGCCATCTGTTAGGTACTTGATGAAAGGTATTCTCCAGTCGGGCTCATGAGTGGTCGGAGGGGGCTCGGCGGTGCTTGACGCCGGAACCATAGCCACCAATTGCTGGTCTGGAGGCTTGTCTGCCGTGGAATCTTCCTCTTCGATGGAAGGCGTGAGCAGGTCTTGGACGAATATGCCATGTGGGATTTTTGCTCGGGATGATCCTAACTTTGACAGTGCATCCGCTGCTTGATTCTTGTCCCGGACCACGTGTATGTACTCGATGCCATAGAACCTGCCTTCCAGCTTTCTGATCAATTTGCAGTATGCATCCATCTTTTCGCTGGTTGTGTCCTAGTCCTTGTTGAGTTGGTTGATGACCAGAGCAGAGTCTCCGTAGACATAGAGACGTTTAACGCCAAGCTCAACCGCAATGCGCAAACCATGTAGGCATGCTTCGTACTCGGCGGCATTATTAGATGCTGGGAAATAAATCATGAGGATGTACCGGAGCTGCTCCTTGGATGGTGACACGAAAAGGACTCCTGCTCCCGCACCGTCAATGTTGAGAGAGCCGTCGAAGTACATCGTCCAATACTCGTCGGATCCGGGAGAGGCAGGCGTGCTTAAGTCTGTCCACTCAATGATGAAATCGACGAGTGCCTAAGACTTGATTGTAGTGCGGCTTGCAAATTCCAAAGAGAAGGGGCATAGCTCCATTGCCCATTTGACGATGCGCCCGTTCACATCCTTGTTGCTAATGATGTCTCGCAGAGGGTACTCAGTCATGACCACCACACGATATCCGTCGAAGTAGTGTTTCAACTTTCGGGATGTTATCAGTATGGCGTAGATCAACTTCTGAATCTGTGGGTACCTGGTCTTGGACTCATTGAGTACCTCACTGATGAAATAGATTGGTCGCTGCACCTTGTAGACGTGGCCAGGCTCGTCTCGCTCGACCACCATGGCCGTGGAGACCACTTGATTAGTAGCCGCAATGTAAAGCAGGAGTGTTTCGTCTTCTCTTGGAGCAGTGAGGACCGAAGGTGACATAAGGTATTGTTTCAGCTGTGTGAAGGCAGCGTCTGCTTCCTCCGACCACTCAAACTTTTCGGATGCTTTGAGTAGTTTAAAGAACGGTAATCCTTTTTCGCCTAATCTTGATATGAAACGGCTGAGGGCGGCCATGCATCCAGTAAGCTTCTAAACGTCCTTCACCTTTTTGGGTGGCTTCATGTCCAAGACAGCTTTGACTTTCTCCGGGTTAGGGCGTATGCCGTCATGACTGACGACATTGCCGAGTAGTATGCTAGAAGGAACACCAAAGATGCACTTCTTTGGGTTTAACTTCCACTGGAATGTATTAAGGGCTGCAAAGGTGCGTTCTAGGTTGTCAACAAGGGTATGAGCTTCCTTGGTTTTGACAACTATATCATCAACATAAGCCTCGACGAGGTCATCTTTTATCTCGTCTTTGAGGCAAGCTTGTATAGCGCGTTGGTAGGTAGCCCCGGCGTTCTTGAGCCCGAATGACATGGTCATGTAGCAGTAGGCGCCGAAGGGCATGATAAAAGATGTCTTGATCTGGTCATCCTTTTTGAGAGCGATCTGGTGATAACCAGAGTAGCAATCGAGAAAGAAAAGAAGCTCACAACCGGTGGTTGAATCTATGACCTCGTCTATGCGAGGTAAGCCAAAGGGGTCCTTAGGGCAGTGTTTGTTGAGATCAATGTAATTAACGCACATTCTCCATTCATTATTCTTTTTGCGTACAAGAACCGGGTTGGCTAACCACTCCGGATGATACACTTCTTTGATAAATCCGGCTGCCAAAAGCCATGTAACTTCTACCCTAATCGCCTCCTTTTTGTCGCGAGCGAACCGTCGTAGCTTCTGCTTGATAGGTTTGGCCTTGCCGTTGACATTCAAGGAGTGCTCGATCAAGTTCCGAGGTACACCGGGCATGTCAGCAGGTTTCCATGCGAACACATCCACGTTGCTCCTCAAGAACCTGACGAGCGCGTCTTCCTATTTGGGATCCAGGTTGGCCCCGATAAGGGCCATTTTGCTGGGATCACCGTCGACCAGCTGGATCACCTTGTGCTCCTTGGACTTGATGTTCTTGCGTGGAGCCTTGAGCTCCGGGATCTTCTGGTGGTCGGTCGAGGTCTTCTTGGCGTCGAGCATGGTCTCAGCCATGCGAATAGAGAGGTCATGAGCCTCTGCTATTTTGAAACTGTCATCTTCGCAGGTATAAGCTATGTACATGTTGCCTCAGAGAGTTAGAACTCCTTTCTCGGTAGGCATCTTGAGCACCAGATACCTGTAATGAGGTATGGCCATGAACTTGGTGAGCGACGGTCGACCAAGAATAGCATGGTAGGTGCCGTCGAAGTCAGCGACCATGAAGTTGATGTAGTCGGTGCGGAAGTGGTCCAGGATCCCAAACTACACAGGTAGCATGATCTGCCCGAGAGGTGTAGAGCTCTGTCCGGGGAGAACACCCCAGAACTGTGCCTCGTATGGCTTGAGGTCCGCCTGAGCTATCTTTAGGGCGGGCAGACTGTTCTTGAACAGTATATCGATGGAGCTGCCATCGTCGATCAGTACTCTATCGAACTAAACCTTGTTGATACAAGGATCGAGGACCAGGGGAAAATGCCCTGGCTCAGGTATTGTGGCCCATTGGTCCTTTCTACTGAAGGAGATTTTGTGGTGAGACCACGGAGGGAGCCACGGATCGGTGAGGAGATTGTCGGTGTTGGCCACGTTCAAGCAAGCGCGGGCGAGCAACTTGCGTTCTTGTTTGGTCTCGATGGACACTTTGCCTCCGATGATGGTGTGCACGCGATTGGTTGGCTTGACGTACTTGTGACGAGGGTCTGCATCGTCGTCGTCGTTATCCTCGTTGCGTTGTTCCCCTGCGTCGTTAGGCTTGTCGGACGTATCCGGAGCCTATTGACGCGTGTAGATAGACTTGAGGACGCGGCAATTCTCCATGGTATGGTTTGACTTAGGATGGAGCTGGCAGGGCCCTTTCAATGCTTTGGCGTAGTCGTCTTCGTAGTTACGACGTCTGCCACCCTTTTTAACGGTGTTGACCTCGCCATCGTCTTCCTGAGCACGCTTGCTCCTATAATCGTCATGGCGGTTACGTCGCTGATTACATTGGTCGTGGTGGTCGCGGGAGTCATTGCGTTGGTTGCGGCAGTCAAAATTGTCGTTCCGACCACGGTTGGCGCGGTAGTCGTCGCGGTGTAGGGGGTGGTCGGAACGTGGAACCCTTGCTGCTTCTTCAATAATTATCTTTTTAGCGTCGTCGGCGTCCGCATATTTCTTAGCGGTGGCCAGGAGCACCGTAACCGATTTAGGTCTCTTGCAGAGGAGCTTGTCTCTTAGGGCGTCATGGAAGCGGAGGCCAGTGATGAAAGCCTCGATTACCTCATTGTCGGAGATTGATGGGACCTTGATGCACATCTCCGAGAAACGCCGGACGTACTCGCGCAGTGGCTCGTCTTTCCGATCTCGAATCTGTTGCAGATCGTATTTGTTGCCCGGTTGCTCGCAAGTTGCAATGAAGTTGTCGATGAAGGCTTGCTTAAGCTCCTACCAAGAATCAAAGTAGTTCGCCGGCAAGCTGACCAGCCATTGGTGACCTGCATGGCCAACAGCGACTGGGAAATAGTTAGACATGACATGCTGGTCAGCCATGGCTGATCTGCACGCAGTCTCGTAGAGCATGACCCATAATTCGGGGTTTTCCTTGCCATCGTACTTCTGAAGTTTCTCGAGCTTGAAATTCTTGGGCCATATGACTTGGCGAAGGTGTGGAGTAAACTGCTTCAAACCCGGTGGGCCGTGGGCAGTGTCATATTCCATACGGCGATAACTTTCATGGGATGCCCGATCGTCGGCCCTCTAGTTGATGCGAGCGCACAGATCGTGTCCACCGAGGTAATGGCGGAGATCGTTATTGCCATCGCGGCGATCTCGATTGCCATCTGGATTAGCCCTGCGACCGTGGTTATCACGGCGATTGTCGCGGTTGTCCCAGTGGTTATCATCCCGGACGTCGCGGCGGTTGTCGTCCCGATGGCGGTTGTCATCCTGGCCAGCATCATGGCCACCGTTTCCACCTTAACGGTTGTCTGATGGGTCGTTGTTGCGCGAGCCACGTTGGTTGAGTGGCTGTGAGCGACTTGGGTGCTGGCGGCTGTGGCTTGACTCGACTGAGACGGATGGAGCCCGAGCTTGGTTTACAATCTCTGCGGTCTGGGCCATAGCAGCCGTCAGATAGGCTTGTATTTCATCGTGAACCGCTTGGGTTTCCGGGGTGTTGGGTAGCCGTTGCATTGTCGCCATGGTGACGGCCACATTGGCACTTGGAGTCCTAAAGACCTGTTTGTCCCCCACCCTGTCGAAAGCATCATTGAGGTCACGTGGCTAGACCCTTATGTGTCGTGCCTCCTGGTCTGCTTCGGCTTCGATTTGTCGGTGATTAAACCGGTCAATATTGCGTGCTTTGCATGCAGTCCTTTCTTGTTCTGTTTTGCCAACTACTGGCGGTTCGTCATTGCTGACAACATGGATCAAATCCCCTCGTCTTGGCAGGAAAGACAGGAATTGTGAGAACCCTGGGGCGTGGTCTGGGATATCCAGATCGTACTTGATGCCTTCATCTTCGTGATGCTGAAGCTCGGTGTGGACAGATGCATTAGATGCGATGCCAGACGAGGAGCTGGAGTCGCCCTCTTGGACTGTGTGGATGGATCCTTCTTGATAATCTTCAATCCGGATCATGTTGACGAAGTTGCGTGGCTTCGGCCGAGGTCGGTGCATAAAACACAGATCCAAGCGGCGTTGTAGGTTGTACGCATAGCTGGAGGCAGCGTTTTGCAGGCCGTAAGGCTGGACCTGGTGGTTCTCCGTCGAGGCTTCGTACTCGGAGAGCCGAAGACCTGTCGCGAAGGCTGGCCGGCGACGAGTAGAGCGCCCTTCAGGAGGAGATGTGACCATGAGATCTGTACCAAGTTGTGCAGGACGACTGGTCCGAGCTAGTCGGGTAGATCTGTTGTGGGGAGCGGTTACCTAATCATTAGGTTGACTTTGAATCGTACTTACCAGAGCTAGGGTTTCAGCGAGTTTGGTGCCGACCTGATCGATGGAGTCGAGCAGGTCGGTGTTGTCGATCTGCTTCCCTTTGTAGCGGGGAAGCGGATGATGAGTTGTCGGCGTGGCTGAATTTGATGCAGGCGTGGTCAGAGCCAGATGTACCATGGTCGGAGCCAGATCCATCGTGGTCGGAGCCGTATCCGTCGTGGTCGGAGCCGTATCCGTTGTGGTCGGAGCCGTATCCACCGTGGTCGGAGCCGTATCTACCGTGGTCGGAGCCATAGCCGATGCAGGTGAAGCAGTGGTCGGCGCAGACTGAATCCACGCCTCCTTCGGGGTCATGGCGATGAAGTCGTCGAAGCCGGTGGTCCAGGTGATCTGGCCAACGGTGAACATGAGGCCGTTCGGCGTAGCCATGGAGCCGGAGATGATGACCATCTTGTTTGCTTGGAGAGCAGTACGCACACCCCCTACCTGGCGCACCATTGTTGACAAAATATAGTCGGTAGTCTACCTAGGGGTATGCCCAAGGTAGTAGATTATCGGCAGACAGATGCGCAAGCCACAAACAAGACGGTGACGCAAGATAGACACGAGGTTTTATCTAGGTTCGGCCGCCAAGAAGGCGTAATACCTACGTCCTGCGTCTGATTTGTATTGCTATATGACAATGAGAGATGTTTTTTAGAGGGGTCCCCTGCCCGCCTTATATAGTCCAGGGGCAAGGTTACAGATCTAGAAACTAATCCTAGCCAGTTACAATTGCCATACGTGGCCGGATAAGGATTCCTATTCTAACCGACTAGGATCTTGCCTGATCGCCAAATCTACCTTGACTCCTTGCGCGGGACTCCAAACAGGTTGGCCGGGCCGCGCGTCGTCTTTTGGTGGACTGGACCCACCGATCCAGCCCGGCCCAAGCTTAGCCGTAGGGGTATAGGGGTTAATACCCCCACAATCACCAAAACAAAATAGCTCCTATGGTTTATACCTTTGCCTTGAGCTTTTTATTTTTCTCTTTCTTCTTTCCAAGTCCAAGCACTTGATCATCATCATGTTATGATCTTCATTTGCTTCACCACTTGGAATGTGCTACCTATCTCATAATCACTTGATAAACTAGGTTAGCACTTAGGGTTTCATCAATTCACCAAAACTAAACTAGAGCTTTCACAAGTAGGTCCGGTCAGTTAAAACGTCCATAATACTCCTCTCGTCACTATCCTCTCTCTCAAACTCTCTCTCTCTCTCATCCGGCGCCGGGATGAGGTCGACGCAGCGCGAGATGGGCTCGTAGCAGAGCAACGGGCCCAAGGTGGTGCGCCAGAACGCACATCCAAGCACGCCAACCCTGGATCCTAGCACGATGGTGTCGGCGTCGGCGACAACCATGCCCATGGTCCACTTCCACGCCCTGGACGAGAAGGACTCGAAGGCGTAGATGCCATCCCCGACGGGGAAAGCGACGGCGACGTGGTAGTGGCGATAGAACGGCTTGTACTCTAGGGCGTAGAGGACGGCGTCGGCGCCACGCTCGGGGTCAGAGTCGCTCGGGTTGAGGTCGAAGGCGATGACGATGGCGGGGTTGCCGTGGTCACGAGATGGCGATGGGAGGCATTCGCGGGCGAAGTTGGCCGGGTTGGCGACGTAGTAGGCGGCGGAGATGGCGCCGCAGAGGCAGACGAGGCTCTGGGTGGAGGCGAGTGTGGCCACGGGCTCGTCGAAGAAGGCGACGAAGGTGGGGTCCGGGACCAGCTGCTTGTCGGCGTGGTGGTGGCCCGCGGGGACCGGGGCGACCGGGTCGAAGGCGGCGTACGTAATGTCCTCGGATATCGTGTGTTGGAAGAGGCCCGAGAGCGGCTTGGGCAGTGGCCGGAGGGGATGGCGAGCGCGAGCGCGAGGCCGGGCGTGGACGATGCCGCCGTTGACGGAGGGGATGGTGGCTGCGAGCGTGAGCTCCGCCGGGCGCGGACGCGAGAGGAGGAGGAGATGCCGGATGACGAGGAGCAGGCGGTGGCACGGCACGGACACCCAGGCAGGGGACGACGTGCGGGGACCGGAGCGTGGACAGGATGCCCCCCTCGCGCTGCAGGTGCTCGGCCGTCGCCGTCCCCGCGGGTGCAAACTTGACAGCGAAGAGCGCGCCCAAGGCTTCATCGGCGGCGAGCGACACCACCGCACCCGACGCGCCGTGGCTGAGCGTGCGGACGCGCGTCCACCGGCCGCTGATGACCGTTGTTGTTGCATGTGCGATTTGTTGCCGAAGAGACGCGGATGAGAGAGAGAGAGAGTTTGAGAGAGAGAGGATAGGGATGAGAGGGGTATTATAGATGTTTTGACTGACTGGACCCACTTGTCAGGACTCCAAACGGTGAAAAACGAATGGAACATCGACGGAATGGCTTAGAGAGCAAAGAAGTTCAGAACGATGGCACTCGTGTGCGGTCAATTGTTTTAATGACTTATGTATAATTACATACTTTTTAAATGGCATACATGTAAAAGCCTCCAGAAGAAACAGCTTCTGGGGAGGCTGGAGGATGAGATGAGGAAAGGTGAGGGGTACGTCAGCTCCAGAAGGAGATTGAGGAGAAGGATGCTGAGGTGGTCAGTGAGAGAGAGGCACATCAGCGGCTGCAGCAGCAGGTTGAGCAATTGGCTCTTGGCTGCGAGGCATGAGGCTGAGAAGAAACAGCTTCTGGGGAGGTTGGAGGATGAGACGAGGAAAACTGAGGGCGCGTTTGCGACCCTGGCCCGGAGGCCCGGCTGCGCCCGTGGGCTGCAAGTTGCCATGTTTGTGGTCGATGGCCGCAAGCGAGCCTGGCTTCGCAGAGCAACACTCGACCTCTCCGCCTGGCTCTCTGGAAATGACCGAAACCCTCGTTTCTTCAGAGCCGAGCTCGTCTGCGACGCACGCGTGCGATTTTGGGCGGCGGCGGGGTGGCTCACGCGGGCTCTGGCGGGAAGGGGAAACGTCTTCGCGCGCATCCCCGCTCTCCGCTCCCGCTCTGGCCGCCGCGCGCGAAGCGAAATGGCGGTGATTTCGCCAGCCTTTATATACGGGTTCCCACTCTCCACTCTCTCCTTCTTCCACTCGGTGCTTGCTCTTCCACCTCCCTCGTGAGAGACCGGCGGTGAGTTATGGTGCATGGCGGCGGCGATGACCTCCGGCTGGTTGTGGGTTAGGTCACTGGCGCCGAGTTTCTTCGCCGCGTCCCCACTCCGGCTGCTGCTGGGACTCCATGGCAGCAGTGTTCCTCTTCTTCTTCGTCCGCATCTGCTTCATCTTTTTCCCGATCTGCATCCTCTACTTCCAGATCTGCCTCCTCTCCGTTGTTTGGACCCCGAGCCAAGGTGAAATCGACCCCCAATCTTCTTTTTTGTGGTGCTTCTTGAACCTATTAAGGTTTCTTGTTCGTTGCTGTTCATGATCTGTTAGGGTTTCATACTTGTTATAACTGCTTCATGCTCCTATTAGGGTTACTTGTACCTTGCTGTTCTTGATCTATTGGGCTCGTGATCTGTTAGGGTTGTTGATCTGTTTCAGATTTGTATTGTACCTTGCTATTCATAACTGTTTGATGCAGTTGTTAGTGTTACTTGTACCTTGATGTTCTTGATCTGTTAGGGATGTTGATCTATTTCTGATTACTATTGCTCTGAGTTTTTTTGTTCCATCATTGGTCGATGATGTTGTCCACATTTAGTACTGGGAGGCATCACATACAAGATGCAGCCGTGCTTTTGTTGGCATGCATTCATTTCACATTCATGTTGATGCCTAGCAGGGTACATTAAGCTGAAATCATGTTACATTTTTACATGCTTGTAGATGGATCTGTCTTTGAGCCGTGACATGCTGTGTAGGAAGGCAGCTGCCTTGACTGTTGTTATGGTTACCTTTGTATCCACTAGGCTGAAAAGGAAAACCCCTGAACCTGAAACCCCACTGCCTGATCCTATAGCACTGGCCCTGATTAGGGATGAAAATGAATAGCACAGACAGAGAACACTGAGAATGATATACAATTCCACTGATTCAGAGTGTATTTCTATGATTAGGATGAAGAGAGTTGCTTTTTTTAAGTTAGTAAGAACTTTTAGAGAGAGGAGTCTTGTCACTGATAGGGAGGGGGTGTCAGTAGAAGAGCAGGTTGCCATGTTTTTACATGTTGTAGAGCACAACCAAAGATTTAGGGTTGTCCACCAGTCCTTTAGGAGGTCCATCCAAACTGTCCACAAGCACTTCCATCAGGTGTTGTATGCTGTGGGTGAGCTTAGGAATGAAATGATAAAGCCAGCTAGCACTACCACTCACCCAAAGATTCTTGGAAGCCATACATGGAATCCATATTTTAAGGTAATTGTATACCCTGGGTTCATTAGTTACATTAGACCTGTTGCAATGACTGACCCATGCTTTTTAGGATGTCATTGGCTTTATAGATGGCACTCATTTCCTAGCAAGGGTTCCTAGGCGCATGCAACAAGCTTTTAGGGGTAGGAAAAAGGATCCCACCCAAAATATGATGGTAGCTGTGAATTGTGATCTGAAATTCACTTATGTCCTGGCTGGCTAGGAGGGCTCTGCCCATGATGCAATTGTTTTGGCAGATGCTGTAGCTAGGGAAGATGGCTTGAGTTTGCCAGAAGGTAATTGCACACCAACACTAATTACAAATTCCATGGTCTATTAACACACACTCTCACAGTAGATGTCTTGTGTAGGTAAAATGTTCTTGGTAGATGCTGGGTATGCATGCAAAAATGGTTTCCTACCTCCCTACAGGGGGGTTAGGTACCATTTGTCTGAGTATGGCCTAAGGAACAGGCCCACCAATGCAAGGGAGCTCTACAACCTTAGGCACTCATCACTTAGAGTGACTGTGGAGAGGGCTATAGGTGCACTGAAGGGCAGGTTTAGGATCTTGGACAACAAACCCTTCCACAAGTATAGGACACAAGTGAAGCTTGTAGTTGCCTGTGCCATTTTGCATAACTAGATCCTAGGTTTTGGCATTGATGAAGTAGTGCCTGATGAGGAAGGTTTCACTACTTCTGCTGATCCAACCAACCTGCCCCCAGCCCATCTGGACCAAGACTCTGTTGACATGGCTGAAATAAGGGATGCCATTTGCAATGCTATGTGGGAAGGAAGGGGAACAAACACTAGTTGATGTAATATGTTCTTGAATTTAGTTTCTGTACCCTGCTATGGAACTCATGTGTGTGTCATGGTGATGTAATAATTTGGTGGACAAAGCTGAGACCAATTTTATGCTTCATTCATTCTGTTCTTGAAACATTCTGTTCTTCATGATCTGTCAGTCTGTGGTTAGTTCATACAACTGTTAATATTGTTGTCAGTCTGTTCTTGACTAATTCTGTTGTTGATTTCATTACATGCCAGTCCTAGGATGGATTCAGGTGCATTTGAGGGTGGGTTTGTTGCTGGTACTTCAGTGATGGAGCAGCTCATCAATGGTGGTTCTGCCCCTGTTGTAGCTGGTGCTGGTGCTAGTGCTGCTGCCCCTGTTGTAGCTAGTGCTGGTGCTGGTGATGCTCCAGGTGCAGCAAACCCTGTTGACGTTGCTGCTCTTATAGCTGGGAATGGGGCTGTGAGGGCAATGAGGTGGACCAACACCACCTCTGGCTTTGTGCTAAGGAGGATGGCTGCCCTTGTTAGTGATGGTAGCAGGCCTGAGAAGGTTTTCAAGGACAAAGATGTGAATTCTATGGCCAAAGCCCTCAGGCAGTTCTGTGGGGAGGTTGTTAGCCCAACTCAAGTGTACAACCACTTGAGGAAGTGGAGGCAGAAATGGGCTAGGGTGAGCAAGTTGAAGGACCTTAGTGCTGCTCTTTGGGATGACCAGGCTCATGCTATCATGCTTGAGCAAGAGCACTACCTTGGCCACTGCAAGGTAGCAGTTTGATCTCGTCTTTGCCTTGACTACCTACATTTACCTTTCTTAAACTACATTTGCCCAACTCTGCAGGACCATCCTAAAGATGCAGAGTTTCTTAACTGCCCTATTAGGTTCTACACTAAGATGGAGGCTATCTTTGCTAATGCCATGGCCACAGGCAAGTTTGCACTTAGGTCTAGTGAAGCCTTAGGGCAAAACCAGGCTGACAGTGTTGGTGCCAAGGCTGATGGTCCTCCTTTGACCCACACCATAGTTCCCAGTGAACAGGGAGGGAATAGCAAGGCCACTGAACTGCTTCCTACCTCATCAGCTGCTAGCCCAAAGAGGAAAAGAGGGAACTTCTCTGAGGAGGAGATGCTCATGTTGACTAACATGTCAGATGCTGTGAACAATGTAGCCAATGCTCTTAGGGAGACTGGACATGCCCATGTTGATGCCAATCTGTACCTTGCTGTGATGGAGATGCCTGGCTTCAGTGAGGAGGCACTTATTGTTGCCTACACCTTCCTCCTGGACAACAAGGCTCAAGGCAGGGGCTTTGTGAACATGAGTGATGCCCACAGGGCCCTTTGGCTTAGGACCTTCCTGGCCAAAAACTACTATGTGTAGTTCCACTACACATGAAGGGCTAGAAGACCAGGAGGGGGTTGACTGTAGAGATGTATAGTTCCTCTACCCCCCTCACCCACTCTCTTCTTTTGACAACAGGATCTTTTGTGCAGTCTGCTTGTTCTTTTGACACCTGACCTTGATGGTGTAGTTTGCCTAGGAGGGTGGCTAACAATAGGCAAGGATTTGGGAACATTTGAGCCCTTGGCTGTTGGGCTGAACTTAGTATTGTAAGAAACTTATTTGTAGCCTCTGTTGGCTACTTTTTATTTGATAACTAGTTGCCTATTTTTGTTGTTTATGCCTCTGGTGGTAACTGTGGGATTTAAAGGCCTATGATGCATAAAACAAATTTGAGGTGGCTACCTTATTTTTGTTTTGATGGTTTTGTTGTTGTGCTTTCTTCTTTATTTGCCTATCCTTCCATTCTATACTTATGCTCAGTTGTACTCCACAGCAACAACATCCTCTTGTGATGGCTGATGGCAGTGAGTGCAACTGTTGTTTATTTGCCTCTTTATTTGGTTCTTACAATTCTTGGTAGCCACCAATAACTAAACAAGGAAAATAACAGCTGAGGCTAATTTTTTTATCAAGTTGCCGATGATGTTCACCATCATTCAAACTGAATGGTCGACTGAGGCATGTCATTCATACCACTTACATGTTCTACATTTGGTTGGTTTCAGAGAATGCCTCCCTGCTATGTGGTCTTTGAAGGGAAGAAACCTGAGATTTATTTTACATGGTATGAGTGTGGTAAGCAAGTGCTTAGGGAAGAAGGGGCTATCTATCAGAAGTACAACAACTATGATGATGCTCTTAGAGATTTTAATGCAAGGGTACCTCAAGAACCCTTGTTGTTACCAATTCATGCCCCTCATGGGGATGCATCAGCATCCCATGAACTGGTGACAGGTCAAGGTTCTGAAATCTATCCTCATTCACCTGGGCTGCAAGGCTGTTGTAAAAATGCTGTCATCTTGATCTTGTTTATGGTTGTAGTTGATCTGTCACTCAAGCTGTTCATGTGCCACAGCTGTTGTTTTAATTAGGCCGATGATGACACAATAGGATGACTGCATTCGCTGGCTACATGCTTTCTGTTAACTTGTTGCCCTTCTCAGCTTGCCAAACTGTTAAATGTTGTATTTTGGCCAATGATGACATAATGGATCGATGTATTAGCTGGCTACATATCATTTTGCTGCCTCTTATCTGTTTCTGTGAACTTTTTCGTTTGTTGGCTTCAAAACTTGACTGACCCATGCTTCTGTTCTTCTTTACTGACTTTGATTATCCCATGTAGCCAGTAATGCCATGAATTATTAAATTAGCATGTCTTAGGCTAACTATTTCATGCTGAAACTTTGATTTGTTGTTGTAACAGTTATGGAAGAGCAACCTCATTCTTCTTTCATTCATGTCCATTTCTGTTTGTTGTTATGGGCCTGGCCGACCACAGCCAAATGACAAATACTATCTCGGTGTGGCAGTTGGTGGCGGTTAGCCTTTCAACCCAGCTGCCTCTTCGATGACAAACACAGCTTCGCCTGAGCCGGGCTCACTGGGTACACAGGCACAAACAAGAGCTGTTGCACCACTTGGAACAGGCCTGCCCAGGCCTGGGCCAGTTGGGCTGGTCAGGCCGGTCAGGTACAGGGTCACAAACACGCCCTGAGGTGGTACGTCAGCTCCAGAGGGAGATTGAGGAGAAGGCCGCTGAGCCGCTGAGGTGGTCAGGGAGAGAGAGGCACATCACCGGCTGCTGCAGCAGGTTGACCTGAAGGATAAGGATCTGCTTCTGGAGCAGAGCAAGCGGAGGGACTTTATTGAGGATTACACTCAGCTGAAGACAAACTACAAGCATTTGAAGTCTCAGTACACCTTTCTTCTTGGGAAGATTGACCAGCATGAAGGCTCCAAGCCTCCTGGGGACATTCCTGTAGATAGAAGAAATACTGATATTCCTCCAAGTAAGAGAAAGCTCAAAGGTACAGCTATTCGAATTTGTCAATCAGTCAATTTCTTTGAGCTACTTCACTTTTTCTGAATCATCAATCTTTGTTCGTGATTTACTCTACCTGGAATAATTCTGGGGATTTGTTTTCTTGTCCCATGTAAATTATGTGTGATAGTCGGATCAATGCCCTCAAATGAAAATCTTAAGTAAATTATTGTTAATTGGCTATGATTGATCTGCCATTCTTGGACACTCTTGTCCCCTAAATATGCTCGGAATTACTGATTGGACCAATGCCTTTACATTTTCTTACCTGCTTGGTTTTCAGATTTGGAGCACACAAACAAGGAGTGCATCCAGGTCCTTTCCAACACAAAGGGACCTGAAGAATGACTCTGCTCCAGGTGCCAAAGCCCAAGTTGCCCAACATGCTAGTTCAGTCAGGGGTCCATTCAGAAACTCACACCATCCCCTGCCATCTCGCCCACCTAATCCATTGCCAAATCATGCTGCCAACAATTCAAAACTACATGCTTCAACCAGCGTCGCTGGCCCAAGTCTAAATTGGAGGGAGACCCGTGCACGCAAAGAACCAGGTGTTGCTGATCCACATGATGATTTCCTTGATACACCACTGGAAGCTGTCAAGAATACCATCAGGAACCCTACAACTCCAGAAGAAGCACAGGCTCTTGCCGCCTCTCCTCCTCAAGACATGGAATTCAACAATTCAGATGATGAAACCCAAGATATGAATGTTGCAACTCAAGCCCTCCGGAACATCCCCAATATGCCGGTTCCCAAGCAGCAAAACACAATATCAGTACAGCCACCAAAGAAAGATTTCAAATATAGAGAATCAGTGAGAAAGAAAGCTGATCGGGAGAACCTGAAAGGTGTCGAGTGCAAGCAGTGCAAGAAGTTTTATGATGCTGTTCTTCCTGGTGGTCATGCAAATGGCGATGGCGCAGGCTCTACAAGCTTACGATGTTGTTAGAGTAAATAGGAATAGTACCACATTGCGTACCCACGTGAGGTGTTAGTCCTGTATACCCTATATAATCAGCCCATGAGGCCCAATGCAATATATCTAATATTCCACCAATTATATTCTCCTTCATGGTATCTTTCGCCTAGGTTTAGATCTTAACCCTAGCCACCGCCGCTTCCGCACCGCGCGCCCCCGGGGAGAGGTCGATCTCCGCCGGGGGCTGCGCCCCTGTTTAGGCGCCCGATCCTATTGATCCGGCTGCCATTGTCGTCGTCGCGCAGCAGATCGGGCTCTCCCCTACGTCACCGCCGGGCCGCCGCCGCCTCGTCCCCGGACTCGTCGCTGGCTGTCGTCGTCAACACCTTCCGGATCTTCGTCGCATGGAGGCAGATGGATCTCACCCCGTCCCGTGCCGCCGTGGTGGCGGCCGGGCCCGACCACACGCCCTGACCCTGCGCTGCCATGGAGGCAGCCAGATCTAGCGTGTCGCTGCTGTTGGGCGGATCTACCCATCTCCACCACGTCGATCCGCGTCGGCGCTTTCGACCTCGTGCGACCTCGCGTGACCGCGACCCGCCGTGCGCCCCGCCCCGTCCGACTCCAGCAGCTCGTGCCGCGAGCCGGGACGAGCCACGCTGAGGTGCACTGTTGCCGGGGTACACCCGATCCGTTGCTGCTGTATCTTTTTTGGTTTGCCCGATCACTGATCGGGATTGAGTCGCCCATCGCCGAGTACTATGCGCATCTTCTCCGAGCAACAGGGCTGCTGGCTTGCTGCCTGTCGCCTCGTCGGGCTGCAGCACCGCCGCCCGTGTGTCTGCTTCGCCGTTGCATCTACATCGCCGTCCACTGTGCATGGACGACTGTACTGCGCACTCTTTGCTACGTCATCCGTCTGCACAAGGTCTTCGTCCTGCTGATTGGGTCTTCGTCATCGAGCTGCCGCTACCCGCGCCGTCGCTGAGCCATGCTCGCCGGTCGCACCCCTCGCATCGTCGCTGAGCCCTGCTCGCCGATGCGTCTGCTCTCGCACTGCTTCTACTTCGTCCAGCACAACCACGTCGACAGCATCACCGTGGTTGCTACCTTGTACGCCCGGTATTGGCAACACCGACGCGTGCTTTCGTCCCCGATGCGTTGCTGGGACTGGCAAACCCAGCCCACGCCTCGGCGCACAGGTGGCTTGACTGCATCGACTTCGGCATCGACCCTCCCGTTCCTACCCCGTCTGCCTCGACTGCGTCGTCGCCTTTCTTCTACGTCTACGACGGCCTTGACTGCGTTGACTTCGGCGTCGCCCCCTTCCACGACGACTGCCTCGACGCGTCTCCGTCATCATCATGGCGCCCCTCGCGCGCCTGCAGCTCCATCGACATGGCAACCCGACCACAACTACGTCGACCTTGGCCATCTTCAGCACGGCTTCTTCGACCACGGCTATTGCGCCCTCACGCTCGGCTACCTCGACATCGGCACAAAGGGCTACCGCCTTGCATGAGGACTCATCGGCTTCTTCTCCAGCCACAGCATACGCGACGCATCAATTGTTATGACTGCGGGGGAATGTTAGCTTTGTCAGCTTCTTCTCCAGTCTCACCGTTTGTAGTGCTCCCGCTGTGACTGCGGGGGGATGTTAGAGTAAATAGGAATAGTACCACATTGCGTACCCACGTGAGGTGTTAGTCCTGTATACCCTATATAATCAGCCCATGAGGCCCAATGCAATATATCTAATATTCCACCAATTATATTCTCCTTCAGATGTGAGCACCACGATGGTGTATCAAGGCATCGGTACAGGTATGCACCGCCTCTGACACCGGAAGGGTTTTGGAACATTGGTTTTGAATCATAAATGTAGCAGTACATGAAGTAGCAGGAAACCTTCAGCGGAGTGTATAAATAAACTATCTTGTCATAATGCATGTCCTTGGTCACCCCAAGATATTGTAGCAATGTCTATGACAAATTGCATGTCGCTGCTCAAGTTGGGGAAATGGTAATCCTGTGATTAAGGTTGATGGTAGGCAGTAGCTACTGTCAATATGTTGAAGATAGAATGCACTGTCAGCTATTGCCTTCTTGTGGATTCATCAAGTTGACCATTTTGTAGTGAACCAGCTTTAACCTACCATTGGAATGCAGTTCTTTTTTTTTTTTTTGAAAGGAGACATGTGAATAACAGCTTACATCAACAGCAAAACCTCTAGTCTTGTACTGCTATGCTTATTGTGTTCATTCTTTCAGCTGCTTGCAATTTACATCAGTATATTCAGTTGTTTACAGAGCTTTTTCTTCTTCTTTTTGACACGAGATCACCCCATTTCCATTATCAAGGTAACAGAAATACAAGCGTTTAGAGTTTTTGGGAACCCCTGTCTCAGAGAACTCATGAGGGATTACAGAGCCTTTCAAGTTCCACAACAGTTGCCTCTCGATCCATCAACGATCAGTCAACTTTAGGCTTCCCCATCCTGTGAATCTTTGCTTGCACCATCTAGCCTAGTGATTCCATCTCCACAACTACCTGGCTTTCTGATCTTGATGGTTGACACTGCTTGCAACATAATGCAAACCCCATCTGCAATCAGCTCCTGCATGTCCTCCATGTATAGCCCTGACCAAAATTGCATGAGAGCAAGCATAGCATATGATTTCAACTGGGCTTTGCACAAATTTATCTTCAAAGCAAACTTGATTCCTAGTTTTCCAAATAGCCCAGCAAGTGGCAGCAAGGCCAAGAGAGTGAACATTAGTTCCATTAGGAATCCAAACTTTAACCCACTTCCAAACTTGATTCAAGCTTCTTGGAACATTATTTGCTCCAAAGCAAGTAGCAACTATTCCCCCAAATAACCTTGGCAGCTGAATATTCAAAGAACGAATGAGAAATGGATGCATAATTGTCACTAAAGGTACATTTGGGATCACCAACACAACCTGTTTTAACTAGATTATCCTTTGTTAGAATGGCATTATTCTCTACAAGCCATAAGAAAATCTGGATTCTGGGGGGCCTTCTCCAGATATGTATGGATGAGAAATACAGATCCATTCACTGTTATTGCATTGTATGTTGATTTTACAGAGAACACGCCATCTTTTTCCCATTTTCAGTGGATAGTATCTCTGTCTGGAGAAAATTGAGACATATTGACTTTCTCGCATATTAGGTTGCATTGCTCCCTTAACTCAGGGTGCAACCACCCTAAAAGAAAGGTTCATATTGTTTCCCAGACACCATTTTACAGTGACCTGGTCACAGAGCAGAAATAAATCCTTAAATTGAGTGCAAATAGCGACCGGAAGGAACCAATTTTGGTTCATCACGTTTGGAGCAAAATCTTGATTCACAAAGGAAATCCAATTTGTTTTCTTGAGCCGCTCAATAGACTACTAAAAGGTTCCATTTTACTTGTTTGTCTTGTTCTCCTTACCCCATAAATTCATCTGTAACATAAACTCTCCCTGAACAAAGGAACCTACGTCAAAAAATTCAATGTTAATGCCCACTAGGATACCCCCAGATTTAGCACAAGCATCATTCTACTTCCACAAGTAGTTCAACTGAGGATGGAATTTTTTAGCGCTTACACAGCTTTTTGGCCGCTTAATGTAGAACTTGTTACAACAAACTAAAGTTGACCGCTAGAAATGTGAAGTTGTTGGGGGTTACTAGAAGTCATTCATTGAGTTCCTCTTCTCGTCTCTTAAAAGTACGCATTCATCGAGAACACAAAGCTTGTGGTTTTACCGCCACTTCGGCCCTACAAAGAAATGCAAAACAGAGGAAAAAGAAAAAAACTACAGGAATTGAATGGATGTGTAGTAGCAAAACAAAGGAATAGAAAACGTTAGAAAATTTACCAAAACATGTTTGGAATAAAGGAATCCTAAACACAGGAACCTAGATTAATGTGGGTCCCACGAGTGGATAGCCATCAAACGAAATTGCATGTGTATGCTACTGACATGTTTGACCCACCAAACTGCTGGTCCGAGAAGCCGCATGTGTATGCTACTGACATGTTTTGATGGCCAGGCAAACGCTTCTTTTCCCTTCACTCGCCTCGGTCTTCCACAAAACCACGGCTCGGGGTGGATGCTTTTTTCCCGTGTTTTGTGAAGCAAGCGATTCCTTTCCTCTGGAACAGCTGGCTGCTTTCCTCCGTTCCAAACGGTGTATGATGTCAGCAAAACAAAATAATTCCATTCCATTGAAATTCCTGTGAAAAACCTCCCATCCAAATAGGCCAGTTTGTTGTCATTCAGTCATCTTGTGCTGTGTTCGAAATCCTGTTCATACTGAGATTCAGATGTGATAGATCATAGACAAGAACCAAGGTCGATAAAACCTTTTCTTCATTTATGACGTTTAAGGTCAACTTTGTTTTCTTTGCAGTACTTTCACCATTCCAAATCGTAAATCATTCTGCCTTAATTATGTCATTCCCATATTTGTAGATATATATTAAAAATGGTAATGCTCGCGTCCGTTCAATGCCGCTTTCCTAGCCCGTGCGTACTAGCCCAACAGGCCTCCTTGCTCTCTGCGTTTCTCATCTCATCTCTAAAAAATATCTCCGTATCGCTCTCGCCATCGTGTGCTGCTTTGCATCATGTGCTCGCTGTTGTCGTCTTCCCCATCGCGAACCCCATCTCGCGCCGCCGGCTCCCCCATCCAGAGCTGCGCTCCATCCCGCGCCGCGCCCCCTCCATCGCCGCGTCGCGCTCCATCTCATGCCGCGCCAGCTCCAGCTTGCTGCGCGCCGCGCCCCCGCTGCTGCGCACCATGCCCTGTCCCCCGCGCGCGCTGAGGTGTTGTTGGGGTGCTGCCGACACCGCCGTTCCCCACCAGAAGGTCGTGGGCGTTGTCGACGCCATGGCCACCGCGATGCACGAGCTCAGCAAGAAGATGTTGCGATGAAAGTGCATGTTGTAAGCGTATGTTTCAAATGCAGACGTTTCAGAGGTATGTTGCAATTGTTTCATATGGATGTTGCAAAAGTAGATCGGGGGATGTTGCATTTGTTGCAATTGTTTCAGGTTTGTGCAAAATGTTCCATCTGTTCTAGACATATGTTGCAAGCGTTCTGATCTGGATGTTGCCTATGTTTCAGACATAGGTTGCAATAATATGTTTCAAATGTTTCAGCTGTTTTAATCTTACATTGCAGTAAGTGTTGCTGCAAGTTGCAAATATTTTATCTGGATGTTGCATATGTTTCACACATATGTTGTAAGTGTATGTTCCAGATATTTCATTGTTGCATACGTATGTTGCATTTAGGTGTTTTATGTTGCACATCTTTCATGTTGTTTAGAGAATCAGGGGGCACCGGGAGTGACGGTGGAACGGCGCGGGCACCGGGGAATAGGACGCGGCGAGCTGGGGCCGGCGGGATAGGGGCGTGGCATGGGCCGGCGGGTGGGGCGCATGGCGCGCCGGTGTCCTGTGGACGGGGCACGCTCGGGGCTGGCTGTCAGAACACGATGGGTGCGTGTCGCGAGTGCAGGGTGGGGCAAACGACCTCAAATCGAGGCGGATAGGGTGAGCTATGAGTGCGAAATGAGTACAGACACGTGGGCGTTGCGACGAGACGGAATGCGCGTGCGGGGGCGAGAAAAATCAGCAGACAGAGGCCTCAGCAGACAGAGGCAGGCTGCACTGCTGTCCAGACGCTAGCACCTCCGGTTAAAAAACTATAACATTCGTGTTATATATATATACTGTGATACATTCGTGTTTAGGCAGAGAAAATATATATATACGGTGGGAGTATAATAAGCATGCATTATATATATATATATATATATATATATATATATATATATAATATATAATATACTGTGATACATTCGTGTTTAGGCAGAGAAAATTGTCAACTTTTGCAATGCTTGTTGAAATGCAATCGAGAAGGGTATATGACCCATGATATTTCTCTGTTTTCGTTCATAAAAAAATGCTGCTCAGATAACCTTAAGATTGGGCAATTATAGTCAGAAATACACCAAGAATATCAGCAACGAAACCAGAGTATCGCTTGCCCATCTCTTCAACGATAGCAGCAGGGCTTGCCCATCTCTACAACGACAGCAGCAGGAACGCTGGTATCCTCGCCCATCATGCATCCCCGTCTTCAGCTCAACACCAATAGTATCTCTATCGCTATATGTACATCCCCTCTCTGAAAATGTTGACTTCGCTACGCTTGCCATCAACCAGCCACAGCCACAGCCGCCATTCATTCACAGCTCGTTTGCAGCTTGATCAACTTGCTGAAATTCTGTTGCTGCTGCCGCCCACCTCATATGTTCAGCTTGCTGTCCTGATATGCTATCTACCATCGTCGCTCAAAGCTCGGTCTTTAGCTTGGTCGCCGGAGTTTGCTGGGTTCCTGCAGAGAACCCATGAAAACAGAGACCAAAGTCAGTGTGGAATTTCAATAACTTTCAGGTCTGTACACAGCTCATGAACACAAATTCAAAGAACAGTTTAACACAATTTATGTCATTCAACTGCGAGCTCATGAACAAGAGGTCTGCATGTCCAGACTCCAGAGCTGCCGCGAGCTGCGCAGGGGGCCGCGTGATAAAGATGCTGGCCGGATTGCCGGACAGCGCTTGCTGTATGCCACTCAGCGCTGAGCAGGCACCGGTACATCAAGAAGCTGTCAATTATTTCTGGGCAAAAAAAGATTCTGCCAGCCGTAATGCAGTACAGATATCTCATCTCGTCAGGAAGAAGGGGGGTCCCCAGGGTGTTTAATGATTCCTGAACGCTTTGCATGATTAGGCCTGTACCTCCAATAGCTCCTGTCTCCACAACGCACTCTGCTTGGATCCAGGGCCGTAGCACAGATCGGTTGCCCAGATCCGAACGGCAGATCACCAGCTCTTATTACGCTTTTTCTTTGGTTTCTCTCATTGGTGCAGCAAAAGCTGGGGCGGTGTTCTAAGCCTAAGGTAGTGTAGATCAGTGGAGCTAGTTAGCTTGGCTTGCATGATAGGATTAGGATCTACAATTATTGATAGCACATCTTTACAAGTTATGGAAACGCTTAATTAGGCTGGTCAGGCCTGAACACTCCAACCATCTCCATAATAGCTATCAACTTATCCAGTGCTGGCCTACATCCTTAGTTATTACAAGGGCAGTAGAATGGAAGATCTTGTCGTGGTGTATCATTGTGGAAATGGCAGCATGAAAGTAATAGCTCACTTCATGCATTTGCTTAGCATAATTATAACACACACAAAAAAAAAACCCATAACCCCGTCTGCAGATAGTGGCATTCAGTCTGAAGTACTCCCTCTTCCCTCTGTCCATAAAAGAATGCAACTACGTGTAGCGTGCCAGCAGAAGTAGTCCACGTTTAACTAAATTTCTAGTAAATATTATTCACATTTACGGCTCCAAAATAATTTATTATAAAAATACATTTCGTAATTAATCTAATGATATTTATTTGATATCATAAATATTGATACTTTTTTATCTATAATTGATCGAACTTAAAATACAAAACCATGACACTGTGCTAGAATTGCATTCTTTCCTGGACGGCTAGCTCCAACACGCAAAATTGGACACGAGAGACCGAGACAAGTAGTGGACAACTTACAGAAACGGTGGGCCCGTTCACAGTTGTACGAGTGGGGGCCCAAGGGACCAGATCTGCATCTACAAGCCTTATGCAGCCCAGCCCAAACAGAAAGACGGGGCCGATATGGTTTCTGGGTCTGGACATGCATTTATTGGGTTCGGGCCATCAGCACCAACCGGTAGGGTCCGCCTGTGCCAGAGAGAACAGATCCACCAGACCAACACACACATGGCCCCCTTAGTTTTACCACCCCAAAGAATGGCGATGATGACAATAATGATTGAACAAACAAAATAAAAGGCACCAAGATCCAGGAACGGCACTCTAATCTGGTAACCTTTCTAGCGAAGTCCTGGGCTCATGGTTTTTGCTAATATGAAAAAATAGCTAATGCTAAATAGTTCTGAAGCAGTGGACAGAATAGTTTTCCTCCCAAGAAGGGTGCAGCAATTCAAATTAGACATCTTCCATAAGCAAACAGAGGAGATTCTAGCTGGGATCTCTGCCTAGCTATCAAGTTTATTAGCTAATGCAAAACACTTGGTCATTGTAGCACCACATGCTTTTGTATGGTTTTTGCTCCAACTGTGTTTCTTCAATAATACAAACACTATTTGCTATCTGGGCCAATGTAACAGCAATGCTAGCATATTCAAGATTTGGTCAGGACTGTAAATAGCTTGGTATACTTCAGAAATTTCCCCTAGCTTGTAGAAACTATTCACCTCAAGTTTTGGGTAACACCACATATTTTAAAATTACCTATCTGTACATTTTCTTCTCAAGAGAGTGCTGGCAGGACAAAGTAAGAGACAAAAGTCGTGGGCCAAACCAGGCTGAGATATGTGAAGTAAGCGACAAACAACTAAATTCAGTCAGGAAGATATAGGACTGCGTGAAAGATTTACCAGAGCTTGTTAGATCATAGCCGAAGAGAGAGGGATTGGAGTTGCTAAAGACGGGAGGATGGCCGTCCCCCCGCTTTTCCCACTGTGAAGCCACTTGGTGTGGATGTGCTAAATCTCCATGCCAGAACTGCTGTTGAAGTTGCATCAGCTGCCTTGCTCCATGAACACCCATTTCTGGCCAGGTTACCTGCTCCAAGTCGATTCCGTTCTTGCAGTTGAAGCCTGCTATCCTTCCACACTGTAAAAGTAGTAGTATAAACATAGAATTAGCAGCTTGAAGATTAAAAAAGAACAAGCACTGAGTTTTCCATCAGCAAAGTAACACACTTTAAACTGCATAAAGGATTGATTCGAGCCACGGTGGGTATCTGATTTTCTTCCAAAGAATTTGCTACCTCTGAAAGTAAGTGTGCATATTTGATACTCTTTAAACTTCAGCAAGTGTGCATACGCAACAGCAACAGCAGCTGTGGCTGTTAAACATCCACAGCGAACAGGCCCATTGTCAAGACATTCTTGAAAGTAATATGTGGGCCAACCATGATACTCTAATGATGCATTTATCTACAAGAGCAAGCCTTTGATCATTATTGATATGGTTAGTTCAAACTATATCCTTCAATGTGAAATAACTTCAGGGCATCTGCAATCGACCTTGGTTCAGCTGTCTAATTACTAGCAGAGAGTTCTTTTTCTCTCTAAAGGAGAATCTAAAGTTGGGACCCCGGAGTAGTAATGGTAAACCACTAGGCTGCGAGGTAGACTTTCATCAAACTTCCCATTGGCAGAACTCAAAGAAGCTCTGGGAAATGGAAACCTCATTAATCAGAAAATGACACATTTTGCCATTTCTTCCCTGTATAACTAACTTTCTACCTGCACACATACATGTTATAGTGGTTTGGCTGCTTACAACAGCTGGGTTCAGTTCATACTAGCTGTTCCAACTTCCAACTACTCCCTCCGTCCCAAAAGGAATATAACTCTCATTCCCTGAGTCAAATAATATCACATTTGACCAAATATATATATAAATGAACTAATATTTTATGATGCATAATAAGTAACATTAACTACGCATGGAATATATTTTCATAATAAATATATTTGAAAATTTAAATGTTGATATATTTTTTTCCTATAAATCTAGTCAAACTTTAAGATTTTTTGACTCATCGAGAAACGAGATTTACATTATTTTTGGAACGGAGGGAGTAGGCTAGAACCAGAAAGAACAGCACCCAACTTGGCTAGATCCCGAAATAACAGCAGCATATTTGAGTATGCATGACGTATCCTGCTAGTTTTAACAGAGGTTCTGCAGAAACCAAGCTATTCAGATAGAAAACTTTTCAAAAATAAGTCAATATGGTTTCATTAATCAGGCTTTGTGCTCCAGGAGAAAGCTTTTCTTAGAAATGAATCTGTAAATAAATGAGGTCCAACTTGTAGAAAGCTGACAAAAAGGATGGCAGCATAAGTACCTCCGTGGTCAGAAAGCTGTCTAGCCCACCAAAATCGACCCTTGGGTTTACAGCTGCGAGCCTCATTGACAAGTACTGGACCAACCACAAAGGCATAACAGTAGTGCGATTAGAAGAAAGATAATGCGTGCTATGTTGGCTAAACGAAAAGGGACTTTTCAGGCTGTACAAGGGATATCAACAGTTACCTCAACTTGCCTTTGGAGAGACTGAACATGATTGATGATCTCATCTAGCACCAGTGCTGTTCCTGATACCTGATACAGCCCAAAAAGCAAACAGCAGCCATTAATTAGCTAATTTGTTTTCCTCAGCTCTTCCTATCTCATTGAGATTTTAAAGAAAGAAAATCAAATGGAAAACTGCCTACAGTTTCATTCCAAATTTGGAATTAGATATTGAAAGTAACACTATTTCACAAGAACAATTGAAAAGGTTGGGAGTGGGGGTAGCATCATCAACAAGACCAATTCATGCATGAATAAGCAGCAGCAAGCTTGACTGCAGAACATTGTTCATTGCTTCATAACAGTGAATTACTACTGTTCTAGAACAATTCGTGCATGAATAAGCGGTAACAAGCTTGACTGCAGAACATTGTTCAGTTGCTTCATAACTGTGAAATACTGTTCATAACAGTGAATTACTACTGTTCTAGAACAATTCGTGCATGAATACGCGGTAACAAGCTTGACTGCAGAACATTGTTCATTGCTTCATAACTGCAACCCCTGCACGTTTGTTGAAGGCAACACGAAACCTCACAGGGAATTGACCTACACCGCCACTCTTCCATAGTGATGGCCTCCAGAGTGCAGACCAAAAGCTGGCCGCTGTCCTTGCAATGAAACTAATGGTCAAACCACTGCAGCAGCAATGGCACACACCAACCATTCCCCATAAACTCCACACACCAACGAAAACACAACCATCGGCCATTCCTCCCCAATGGTGCATCTATCCTCAAGCCACCACCTCCACGCACGCAGGCTTGCCTCCACATCCCCACACCACACCCAAAGATGCCGACCCATAATCCATAACATTATTGCGAGCGCAAAAGACGATAGCAACATTCCATCAGGATAGGACGATGGAAATGTCATGGCCTCGACCAAGCCATCACACGCATTAAGCTACCCGTCCCCGGCACCTTTCAAAGCGGCTGCTACATTCTGCCCAGACAATCACACCCAATGCCCAGTTAGGTACGCCGGATCACGATGCCTCCCTCCCCTATCTATCACCCACAAGCGCGCCGGGACGAGGCGGCCGGCCACGACACCCCCCATTCCCATCCCACCTCCATCGTGCAACATGACCCATATGGACGTGTCGGGAGCACGGTGCCGGAATAATCAGGCACCGCCAAGTTTCGGAACGCACTGCATTTAAGGCCTTTCCCGCGTTGATATTATGGTTTGTTTTCGCAACCAGCGAGGGGACTACTATGCTGCACGGCTATATATGGGCATGCAACCCGTGGCACGACGGCCCGGCACGAAGCCCGCATTTTTGGCCTGGCACGAGCATGGCACGGCCCGGCCCGGTAGCGAGTGGGCCCGGGCTAGCACGTCCGGTACACAGGGCCGTGCCTGGGCCGCACCCTAGGCACGCGGGCTGGCCCGGCACGGCCCGCAATTTGGTGAGAGGCCCGATGGTGGCCCGGTGACCAATTTGGCCTGCTAAGAGCCCACCACCCTTTTGCTAAAAAAAGCCCACCAGGCCACCAACTCCTTCCCCCTAACCCTAATTCCTTTCCCAAATCCACCGTGCCTCTCCCAGCGCCGCACGCCCGCACTTGCGAGCCGAGCGTCGCAGCGATGCGCTCCCGACCCCTCTCACTCGACGATGACGCACTCGGCTCCTGCCCACTCCTGGTCGCACCGCACTCCTCCCCACTCTCGTCGCACCGCACAGGCCTGCCGCCGGCAGTCGCCCTCCTCCTCTACGCCCCCCGCGCAGCGCCTGGCTTCGAGGACGCCAGCGGCCAGCCTCGAGTAGCGCGGTCGCCTCCATGCCCCCTGCGCCGGCGGCTGGTCTCATCCTCCACTCCCCATCGCGAGACGACCGGCTTCGACCTTCGAGCTCGCCGGTGGTCGGCCACTCGGCCTCAAGCGGTAGCGACCGCCGCCTCCATGCCCCAGCGCGGCCTCCCCTTCCCTCCCTCTTGCTCCCTCTCTCTCTCTCTCGGCATTTGTGGGCCTAGGGCTGGCCCGGCCCGTTGGCCGCGGCGTGCTTTTCGGGCCAGCCCAGCACGAAAATCGGCCCAACAGGCCGTGCTTGGGCCGTCGGCCAGGCACGAAGCCCAGGGCGGCCCGGCCCAGTGGCACGATGGGCCCTGCCGTGCCGTGCCTGGTCGGGCCGTGCCTGGCACGGGCCCGTGCCGTGCTGGGCCGGCCCGTTGCCCATCTATATGCACGGCCACGGCAACGAACGAGGGGTCTAGCTAGTATTTTCGACTGCAGTGCGTTGCACAGTTACAGCCAAGGCGCCGAGCAAAGGGAGGAGGACCATTCGGAGATGGCCTCTCAAAAGCAGTAAAAAGACCACCGAAAGCAGGAAAAGCAGTGTACTTGGGCGCGTAGGAGAACCAGAATTTACACGACACTAGGCGACACATTACGTATAGTTTAGGCTTCCTTCCAAAGGAAATGTGCTCAGGACTGAAATTGAAGGTGGGGGCGTGCGAAATACAGATAGGAGTAAAGATGAGGGGGAAAGGAATAGATAGATGGTGAGAAAATGCAGGCAGGCACACCTTACTGCAGCCGGGGACCAGCTCCTTGAGCAGCTCCATCCTCGCATTGATCTTCTCGCGTCTCGCCTGATGAGTGAAAGTATTTTTTTTAAAGTCAGAAAAGATAATCAGCTTTTTGATGAGACTGGAGAAGAAGAATGAAAGCGAATAATTAAGTAATTAGCGGCGAAAGCGACCCTGAAAAGGGGGCTACCGGCGACGTCACCGCGTCCTAATCACCCAATCATTGGCATAAACCCCCACGGCCAGACCGAATCTAATCCTCCCATGAGGTTGGCTTATGCTCAGCGAGCGTTGCGATTAGCGGCGCGGCGAAGCGGACCTCACCCGCTCGGCGAGGCTGTGGCTGTCCGTGGCCTGGCCCCGCCTGGCCCGCACGTGCACGTACGCCGGCTTCTCGTCGTCGCCGTCGCCGCCCGCGGGCTTCTCCTCCGCTGTCTTCCCCTTCTTCGCCGCCTTCCCCTGCGGTCACGGAGCAATCAGAAGTTCAGAACTAAGCTCCGCCGGCGAGGTCCAGAGGAGCGCGTGGAAATGCAGACGCGTGATGTAGTAGCAAGCACTCTACCTTGGAGGCGCGGTCGACGGTGTCGGCCTTGCGCTTGCCGGCGTTAGCGGCGGCGGCGGGAGGGGGCGGTGGAGGCGGGGCTGGGGACGGGGAGGACGGGGACGGGGGCGCGAACGTGGAGAAGCGCGCGGCGCGGTCCACGAGGTGCGGGTCGGAGGGGAAGGCTGGCGCGGGCGCTGCGGCGGGGGCTGGGGCTGGGGCTAGGGCTAGGGCGGGCGGCGGCGCCGTGCGGGGGAGGAGCAGCTCGATGGCCTGCGAGGTGGGGAGGCCCAGGAGCGCCGTGAAGGAGCCGCCGCCGCCGCCGCCGCCTCCGCCTCCGCGGGCGCCCGCGCGGGCGGAGGAGGAGGTGGCGGGGGCCAGCGCCGCCTGGATCTCGCCCCCGGCGGCGGGGAGCTCCTGCGGCGGCGAGGCGTGGCGCATTGGCGCTGGCGCGGCGGAGGCGTTCGGCCGGGACGAGGGGAACGGCGGAGGGAGGGAGGAGGACACGGCAGCGGAGGCGGAGGCGGAGGCGGGGAAGGGGAGAGTGATCCCGTTATTTATAGGGGGGCCGGCGGTGAGGCTGAGAGGTGGTGGTGTGCCGAGCGCGCGCGTGAGCTGCTGCTGCGGAGTGCGTTCGCAGTCGCAGTCGCACGCCCCCCGGCTCCGCTCGGGTCAAGGAAGGAGAAGAGAAGATGGGAGAGGAGAGGAAGAGGGTGGTTGGTTTTTTTGTTACTGCGGTGCTACGCGCTGCTACGCCTTTTTTACCGTGTGGGGCCCAGTCGTAGTCCTCGCATAGACCGGGGGAGGGCGGAGGGTGGACACTGGCGGTGAAACTCTGTTGCTGTTGACCTTTACCATTTCCGGCAGTGCGTGTGGTGGACCGGACCGTGCGGTAGCTAGCGTAGCGAAGCCGCTCTGGAAAGCGGCAAGTTGCAGATGGCCGGCCGCGCAGCTCATCAAAAGCCGGTGTCGGGCCGGTCAAAAGCCCGGTTTTTTTGTGGGACGCGGCCCGGGAAAGCCCTTTGGATCTGGTCTCAGGAAGTCTCCGGGTTTTTTTTTTCTATGGCCTCGTTCGACTGGTATAGAAAAGTTTCTGTTCATGGCTGAAAATATTGTTCATGGTGAAATTTTATGAGAGAAAAACATTGTTCCGGCTGAAAAAAGAAACGGATCAAACCGGGTTTGGGGTCAGTCAAACAAGGCCTATATGGTTGGATCAGGTTTGGTCTAGGTCGCACCGGCCAGTGAATTTTACGACGTTGCGATTTTTTTTTGTCAATGTGTAATACTCAGGGTAGAAAATTTTGTTCCGACGGGAAACAAAATGTTCTAGGAAACTTATAAACAGTTTTTTTTGAGAAAAAGAACCTAACGAGTTTCAATATTTACTTACTTGTTAGTCGTAAAAAAACAATTATTTACTTACTTGTTCGGCCATGAGAACAACGAGAGAACTACTCCCTCCGTTTTGCTATGTTTGTTGTTAAGGCATCACGGCATACATTTCACATTGTCCATTTAGAATTTTATTTTAAAAATGCAGTTATTCTAATATTTTGACTTTTTCCCCTAATTATCTTGATAGAACAAAGACATAGCATGGCGACCTTTGCTTAATTGTGTCTCACCCCTGCGAAGCAATTCGGGTAGAATCTGCTCCCTATATTTCAAACTATAATACGGTTTGGTTTTTCTAGATACGTGATTTTTGTTATATACTTAGATATAAAATATGTCTACAATGTATGTCGAAAAGCAAAACATCTTATAATTTAGAATAGGAGGGAGTAGTTGACACTCTGACCCACCCCCCTTCTCCCTCTTCACTATCTTTCGTTGCCCAAGTGTGCCATCATTGGAAGCCCAGGCGTGCTCACCGAATAATATATGTCTCCTCCGCCATTGTGGAAGCCCACGAGGAGGCTGGTGTTACCATTAGCGCACTGCCACTAGGTCTCAACACGATGAGTGGGAGGGGAAGGGGCAATGGCTATGAGTTTGCGAGACTAAGGGTGGAGGAGGTGGTGTTTCAAGCCACTTTATATGCTAGGGTTTTGAACAGGTCAAACTAGATTTACCATGGTCATATTTGGATTATGCCTCTAAGCACGGTCCTGCCTACACTAAAAGGATTTTCACGAGAGCCTAGTTGTTTGTGAAAATCAATTGTGTAGTAGCGGTTCCAGCATTGTGTGGACAATTTATCAAGTGCATATGTAACATAGAGCTCCTATCGATCAATATGTGAACCACAACTTAAATAGCGAAAAGAAAGAGCAATGTAGATTTACTCTTATAAAAAATCTTGATTCCTCTCAACCCATATGACTCTTGATGAAAAAAGGGCTTTGGTGGCTACAGCCCTCTTAGTTAGCGCTGGTAGCACACAATCACCGAGGAGGCAGACTAGGGGCCTGCTTGGTTCTCCTCCAAAAGCATGCCATGGCTAGTTGTGGCGCAGACATAGCTAGAGAAAATGGATGCCACAATTGTGGCGAGAGTTAACGCATGAACAAACTGAGGATCTTATGGTGTGCCATAGTTTACCTGGGGACCAAACAAGATACTGTCTTTTTGGGGTGAGCCGCATGTACGACATGGCTAAATAAGGCGTGTCGAACCAAACACTCCCTAGCTAAGGCGTGGTAGGCGTGAAACCAAACACCCCCTTTGATAGGTACTGAACTATTTTAGTACGGGAGTTGGCCCGATCTTCACGACAGTAAGTCACGATCAAGATAACTTGCAACAAGGCAGCGGGGATAAAAGGATAACTTGCTGAAGAATAGCGGAGTAACTAGCTTTATACCTGACCAAGGTTGGATGCGACCAAGCGACGGGGAGAGACACCGAAACCACGAAGACTTCGACTCGATCTCCGAACGACCGCAGAACCACAACCGGAGCTAATCCACACAAGGCGGGGCAGCCGTACTGGAACCCGTAGAGCACGAACTAGTGGATTCCAGAGGAATCTCTTCACAAGTCCAGGAAGAACAAGGAAGAACAAGGGTTTGAGTAAGCACTCGGCAGCTCAGCTACAATATCACTGGGATTATCAAATCATTCAAAAGTCCTTTTTCTAGTAGCCTAGAGGTGGTATTTATACTATGAGAAGTCTCTAAGATAGATGTGAACTGAAGAAGCCACATTGGAAGGTGGAAGGACAATGGGCTAGAGCATTCATGAGGTGGTCTTCAGTTTCCACGTGTCTTCTAGGCTTCTGTGCAGTCTTCAATACTTTGGGTCATAACTCCTTCAGTTTTGCATGGGATCTTTAGCTTCATATAGACTGTTGAGCTTTGGAGCAGTCTTCACTAAAACTGGTCGGACGCCATGCTGGATTGACTCGAACGTAGCTCTTCTCTCTGATCCATCCTTGATGTATCATTGTCTTCCTTCTCGGAGAACCTGAGTAATAACAACATGCATGACTTAGGTAGCTCGAAATTACCATTAATGTTTAATTGAAATTCACAAAGTAGCGCGTGCAACTCTTGTTGTATCTTTTGGGCGCGGCTACGGGTGATTGGTCTAGTAGGGACTTGGAGTGGTGTATCAGCCGGTGAGGTGGTCGGAGAGGTCACCGATGTAACACCTCAGTGTTATGGTTGCACTAAAACACTTGCATCACATGAGCATGTGCATTATCATCTCATTCATAAGCATCATACCATGATGAATGTATCATTTCATGTGTGTTTCATTTGAATTGTTTGGTTCTATGCTAGCAATTGTGAGTGCTCATGTGTGGTTTATGCAAATGTGTGTTAAATGTCCTCTTAAACAACTTAGCTACACTTAGAATGTCATTAGCAACAATGTTCATGTTGACCATCTTGCCTAATTACACTTCCAAGTAATAGCTTGACTTGTGTTGACCCTAGAGCTCTTATCTTTGACTGTTTAAAAAGTACAACTTAAAGTGTTTGCATATCTGAGCAACCTAAAGCAAAGTTGTAGCAAATTATATAAGGAACAAAAGTTATTCTATGACCAACTCATGAAAATGTGTGGAACAGTCTCAAACATGGCCCACAAGTCAGATTTGGGGTTGAATTCTACACTTAGAATTTTTCTAAGTCCAAGAGCTGATTTTCAGTTTCTTGTACCTTTGTTTGGAGCATTGTATCGCACTGACCAAGCCGAACCAGCTCGAGCTCTAATTGACAAAGTTGTAGTCCTCACTTAGATCTCCAACTTTGTCAACTACATCATGAACCAGATCGCCATAGTTTGGGAGTTATGGATTGCCTAAGTTGCGCTGTCAGTCGGTTGATCGGCGACTGAATGCTGAAGATTTGAAATCGGCACAGTGCCGACCGGCCGCAGCTCCCGGCCGCCGCGTGGCCACCACGCGCCATGGCCAGCTTGATGCTGCTACTGCTATCAAGTGCATGGAGGTTGTGTCTGCCTGCCCAGTTCACCCGCTCGCGTTCACTCTTTTCCCCTCTCGCGCGTGCTGGAGCCACCGAGAAAAGCCGCCGCCGTGCCATTGCTCCGCCGAGCCCGTGCACCCTCGCCGTTGCATCACTTCTCACTCTAGCTAGCCCACAACTCCATCGTCATCCTCTAAAGCTCGTCCACCTTGCCACTGAGCCGAAGAGTCAAGGTAGACGCCATTTTTCTTCTTCTCCGCGGCGGAGCGCCATTGCCACCGGAGTTGGAGCTCGCCGTGGCCAACCCCCACCGGAGCCCTCTCGCTCCTTTCTCTCCCTTCCCTCAGTTTCCCTGCGAACCCTAGATGCTCATGCCAAGTTTAGGTCAGACCGCTATGGCCTTAGTTGGCCGGCATACCTCGCACAGCGCCGCCACAACCGCCATTGCCGCCGGCGACCTCCTCCTCTGTAGCTAGGGGGTCCGTTTTCTCCTCCCATCGGTGCTGGACAACGTGCTGTGCACGTCGGTGCCACCCCCTTCGCCGGGCTCCTCGTCGTCGTCGAGCGGTGGCCGGTCAACGACCTCCCCTGCTTCGTCTACGACTGGCCGGTGGGTCCATTGACCCTATGGGCCCCGCCTGTCAATGGCTCATAGAGTTTTAGACTTGATTTTAAATGCAGATTTTTATGCGATTTTGTGAAATTTGCATCTCCAAAGTGGTAGATCCAAATGGAGTGAGGCTAATTTTGGTAGAATCACAGTGAAGTGTAGTATTTAGGAAAAATATGACATGAGCACATGATGTAGAAATTTTGGATGAATTAAATAGGAACTTGAAATGTGTTTTTAAATGCATGCAAACTTGTTTAAATTATATCTTGAGTTTCTGTGATCCAAAAATTATGAAATTTTGTGGGTAAGCTATTCTTGCTTATTAGAAGCTTTGGTAAAAATTTAACAGTCATTGCATGTATGGTTTTTGAGTTATAGATTTTTCTTTTATCATTGATTGATACTTGTGTGAATTTTTGTAAATTATCTAGGAATCCTATGACCCTGAAATTTGTTGGGTAGCATCCTAGTACCTTAAGGATGCTAGGAAAATATGAAATATGTTGCTTGACACTTTTCACTAAGGTTTCCTATTTATGCCATTTTAAGCCTTTATGCCTTGTCATTTTTGTGTAGGATGAGATACTTATTCAATTGATGTGAAATTTATGTAGTATCCTATTGAAGACATGTATAAGCTACTGTAATTTTTGTGGAATTTTATGTACACTTTGGATATGTGTTTATTATTTAACCTAAGTCTCTAAATAAATTATTAAAGGCATGAGAATAATTTATTTAGGAATGGACACTATGTTTTTTGGTGTTCTTTCAACATGTATGATGAGTTAGTAAAGTTGGTCTTATCCGTTGGTAGGTTTACAACGTAAGTTAATAATTATTCCTTGCGTTGTGTCTTTCTGGACAATTCTGAGAACTTTATAAAGTTCGCCCTGATAAATTAGTTTCCTGGGAAAGTGGTCAATAACAAAGTTGTAGACAATTTTATAAGCTTTCCAGAAAGTCTTAAATCATGGTATTTGGATCTATAGAACTCCAGTTATGGATCAAACTTGTAGCTATTGTTTGCAGCCGGAAAACTATTGAGTGCTGTGAATGACTTGGTTGCTTTATATGAGTTGATGTGATGAATTAGATGCTAGGCTAATTAAGATAAATTGTTAGTTGCAGGTGCTAGACCTCTTACTGAAGATGAACAACTTTATCTTAGGTTATTAGAACTTGGTGAGTGTGCCATTCTTGTTTTCTAAAAGAGATATGCACCTACTCGGTAAAAAAACAATGTTAATCTTGTATCATTATGTCTTTAATGCGTCCATTCATACATGGCTATACATTTCATCACCACCTTCCATCTCGTGTGCATGCATGATTTTTATACTATGCATATGCATGCAATAGGTGTTCCGGAGGGAGTCACGCTTCTGGAATTCGAGCCAGTACTTCCGGAGGAGACGCAGCAAGCTTAGGAGCAGGAGGTGTAGGCCCCCGAAGAAGGAGTCAACGAAGAAGTTCTTGAGTGCCCCGATCACCAACCTTCATCTTTTCTGAAAGGCAAGCCCCGGAGCATTCTAAGTCTCCTATGTTTTGAAAATGGTTACTTTAAGTATCGTTATTTGTGATGCATTAAGTGATAGGAACTGGATGCAAACACTTGTTGCATATATATCTATTCCTTGTCCAGTAAACATACCTGAATCCTATTTAGGTCTAGGAGCGAATCAAAGCTTAGCCTTGCTTAGACCGGTAAAAGTCAGGTGATTTCCTGTCACCTGCAAGTTAGGAGAACGTCTGGTCACGGTTGGCTATATTTGCTATCATGGAGAATAACCATGTGTTAATAATGAATTGTGACCGGGCGGGATGTCGATAGAGAAGCAACAAGGCAAGGAGGTCTTGGGTGTGGATCTATCCCCATCTGTGTCGATTAAGGACCGATTCGTTGTACGTCCTCATGTCATGTTGAACGCATGCCTATCACTTAGTTGGCCGGATAACTCGTTCCGACCGCGAAGCCGAGTAGCTCAACTCAGACCAGAAGACTGAGAAGTGAAAGTGTGCACCCTGGCGGTCGTAAGGATGTGCGGGGAGCTATTGGCGTAAGTCCGAGGTGAGATTGACCACCTGGCAGAGTGGACTCCCTAAGGGTGCGGCGCTGCTCGGAGCCGCGATTCCTGAGATGTACCAAAGGTGACCTAAGGCTGCCTTCGCGTAGTAGGTCTAGGTTTGTGTTAGGAATACCCCTCCAGCTGGATAGGAATCGATTTGAATCACCGTCTCTCCCGGATAGTGAGAACTTGACTGAGCAGCGGCAACGTAGATGCACTTAATGGAACTTGATGGTTAAATCGATGATGATGATACAACATTATACTGGATATGGTTACTAATGTTTGGAGTTAATCAATTGCTTGCTCTAGTACAGGTGCTAACCTAGTTGACAGGTTAATATTGTTAACTTGCTGCTTACTCATAAATTAAATTATGCTCTCTTATCACTAAAGCTTTTATGCAAAATGGTTGTCGAGCAAGATCCACCGATAAAGCCTTGCATACTCCTTGGTGTCATTTATTTTTGGTTTATGACAGGTAAGTTTAGCTAAGTACATTCTCATACTCAGGGTTTATTTCCCCCTTGTTGCAGATGACGTGCTCTATAACGGCTACTGCAAGTATTGTCTCCACCCTCTAGGGGATGAAGACTAGATCATGGGCATGATCATCTATGTTATCTTATCTTATTGCTTTTGCTGGATATGACTATGGTGCTGGCTGGTATTTGAACTAAGTGTGTGTGATGGTCTCAAACTACTTTGCTTCTGCTATTTATGAACTCGTTTTGTAATAACTATGTGTACTCTGATGTATGAGGTACTTGTGAACTACTTGTGAAATGGATGTAACATGTGGCTTGTTATGTTGAATTACTGTAATCTTGGTTGTATGCAAGTTGGTTTGAAATCCTTCGTAGTTTCAGTTGACTACCGGGTTTATATGGGTTCAAGTATGACGGTTTGATCACTCTGGTGATTGCTTTCATACTTGTGCTCTTATAAATTGGTCGGTTCTGTTATAGCTGGTATCAGAGCTAGATTCAACATTAAACATGTCATATGTGTATTTAAATCAAAAGGTTTTGTTTGCAAAAATCAGTTTTGACAACTTATAGCTACTTATATATAGGTGTGTTCAAATCTAAAATTTTATCTAAGTATGCCAGTGGTCATATCCTCTATGCCCAAATAAGGACTTTTAGGTGGCTTAATTAAGTAATGACTTTTGGGGGGTAATTGGTTGCATCCTATTTTGTCGTCCATACGGCATGCTATTGTATGGATGCCATCCGTTTGGATGGTAATGTATGGATCAATTGCCTCTACGCCCAGGTAAGAGTGAGTTGTGAGAGCATGACCGTCCAACTGTCGGTCTAGTGGAGAGTTAGTTGTGGTTACCGGAATATTTACGTGTTGCACACATGTACATATGAAGGTACTTAATTGTGGGTGTATCAATCGGGTAGCTTTGGATACCGAAGTATATATATCCGAGGATGTATATATGGAGAGTATCTTAGTTTACTGCTTTCATTGTGTACTTATTTCTCTTTTGTTGGGATAGGCTGCAATGAATTTGTCTGCAGGTACACTAACAACGCAACGTGTAGCTTGACTAGATACGTATATGAGAGAACGTATGTATGCCACCGTCTATGTCGCTAGAATGTTAAATTTTTCTTAAGATTCGTGAGGATGTACGGAACGTGCATGCATCATGTTTACTCATGCCATTCCATTTTTGCATCACTCCCTCCCTTATCTTTAATCATTCCATTATATATTTCTCATCCTTTAAGATAATCCTTCCACACCCAAGTTACAATGCTACTACTGATGGCCGCACTAGCACTACCGCCCTGGAGCAGCACATTCCTTCATATGTTTGGCACCCCAACCCTGTTGTAGAGGGTGCTACATTCAGTAGGATATATGGGGCCGCCTCGTTATGCTTTGATGTAATCTCTGAAACTTGCATGTTGGCTCCATTTGGATGTGAGCTTTAAATAAAAGTCCAGCTTTGAGGTTGGCAAAAATTTGGCATGTGAGCATATGCATCGCGTGAATGTGCGGAGTAAAGTTATGTCGATGTTTTGAGGATGAATTATTGTACCTCTGTTTATTGTATGAAATTAATCTCTCCAATAAGTTCAGTTTGGCATAATTCTATAATTCATCTGCAATGTATCTGACATCGTCCATCATTACTCATAAATGCACTTCTGCAGATGTCGCGCAATCTGCGTTCATGCTGTGCTGGGGGTAGTGGTGATGATGATCTTCCACCGCCACCATCGCCCACACCATCTGATCTATTGGCCATGCTCGTGGAAGGTCAGCGTGCGTTGGGTGATGCTATGCATACCCTGGCCCAGCATCAAGCACAGGGCCACCATCAACGACAGGGACCAGAGCCCAACTAGTTTAGTGATTTCAAAGAATTCCAAGATACCAATCCGCCCATCTTCAAGGAAGCTAAAGAGCTGCTCCAAGCAGAAGAGTGGCTAAACACGCTTGAGCACAAGTTCCGTTTGCTCAGGGTGATAGAGCAGATGAAGGCGGAGTATGCTTCGCATCAGCTACAAGGACCAGCAGGTATATGGTGGCGACATTATCGGTCCACCCTACCAGAAAATGCCCAGATCACTTGGAATCAATTCCAGGAGGCTTTCAAGAGTCATTATATTCCTCCTAGGTTGATGGCCATAAAGCACAATGAGTTTATGAAGTTGGTGCAGGGCACCAAGACACTCACTGAATATCTTCATGCCTTCAATCATCTGGCAAGGTATGCTCTAGAATTCATTGATTCAGAAGCAAAGAAAATCACCAGCTTTAAGAGAGGGCTTAGTCCCAAACTAATGAAGTCCATGGGGAACAACAAGAGTGTCACTTTCAATAAGTTCGTAAGCGATGCTCTTACTCAAGAGAATAACGATAATGTCTATGCTACTTCCAAAAATCACAAGAGGGCCTTTGAGGTAGGTGTCTCTTAGTCTAAAGCTCCAGTAGCGAAGACTCAGTTTCGCCCACCGACTACAACCGTTAGGTACCGGCCGCCACAAAAGAAGAATCAGCCAAAGACTGGTTTCAAGAAGGCATTTACTATACCTCTTCCAAAGGGCACCACGGGACTAGGAAATTCTTTTGTTCCGCTAGCTAATAGGCCCTGCTAGAATTGTGGCAGGACAGGTCATTGGTCCAAGAATTGTCCGTATCCTTAGAAGAACAATCAGAAGCAAGGGAATTCTGGTGCTCGTCAAGGACATGTTAATTACACCAATGTGACAGAGATACCCTCCGGAGAGGTGGTTACTACGGGTAAGTTTCTTGTGAATCAACATCCAGCAGTTGTACTATTTGATTCTGGTGCTTCGCATTCATTTATGAGTCCACCTTTTGCATCAAAATACAATCAAAAGGTAATTACAGTATCCTTGGGTAGTTATTGCATTAGTGCAGCTGGAAGTAATATCTCGACTAATCAAATAGTGCTGGGGGTGAGTATCGAAATTGAGGGACGAGTGTTTATGGCCGATATGGTAGTTTTGCCGGGTTTAGGGATAGATGTAATCTTGGGAATGAAGTGGATGAGCGGTCATGGAGTGCTCATTGATACTTCCACTAGGGTCGTTATGTTGAGGGATCCTATCAGTAAGGAGGCTTTTCTAGTGCCACTTCCCAGAGAGCTAGAACTCCACAACACTGCTAATGCTATCTAGACCTCGAGAATTGGGGATGTCCCAGTAGTGTGTGAATTTCCAGATGTATTTCCTGATGATCTACCTGGTTTACCGCCAGATCGAGATATAGAATTCAAGATTGAGTTAGTGCCGGGCACTGCACCTATTTCTAGAAGGCCTTATAGGATGCCGCCCAATGAGTTAGCAGAGCTTAAAGTTTAGTTATAAGATCTGTTAGAGAAAGGCCTTATCCGACCTAGTGCTTCTCCTTAGAGTTGTCCTGCTATATTTGTGAAGAAGAAGGACAAGTCATTGCGCATGTGTGTGGATTATCGTCCACTCAATGTTGTGACAATCAAGAACAAGTACCCATTGCCCCGCATTGATATTTTGTTTGATCAGTTGTCTAAGGCAAAGGTATTCTCTAAAATTGATTTGAGATCTGGTTATCATCAGATAAAGATTAGACCGGAGGATGTGCCTAAGACCGCTTTCTCCACCAGATATGGGTTATATGAGTATCTGGTTATGTCTTTTGGCCTGACCAATGCTCCTGCATACTTCGTATATCTGATGAATTCAGTGTTCATGGAGGAACTGGACAAATTTGTAGTTGTCTTCATTGATGACATCTTGATCTTTTCTGTAAACGCTGAAGAACATGCTGACCATCTGAGAGTTGTTTTATTCAGGCTATGAGAACATAAGCTTTATGCCAAGTTCAGTAAATGTGAGTTTTGGCTTAAGAAAGTACCTTTCTTGGGTCATGTGTTGTCCGATGAAGGGATTTCGGTTGATCCGTCTAAGGTGCAAGAAGCTATGGATTGGAAGGCACCAACTTCAGTGCATGAGGTTAGAAGTTTCCTTGGCTTGGCTAGATATTATCGTCGATTCATCCCAGATTTCTCTAAGGTAGCCAAGCCCATGACCAGGTTGCTTCAAAAAGATGTAAAGTTTGTTTGGACTCCAGAGTGTGAGAATGCTTTTTGCACTTTAAGGACCTTGTTGACATCAGCTCCTGTGTTGGCACAACCTGATATTGAGAAACCTTTTGATGTGTTTTGTGATGCATCAGGTACCGGTTTAGGATGTGTCCTTATGCAGGAAGGCCGGGTTATTGCTTATGCCTCACGTCAGCTAAGGAAGCATGAAGCCAATTATCCAACTCATGATCTTGAGTTAGCTGCTGTTGTCCATGCTTTGAAGATTTGGAGGCATTACCTGCTCGGTAACGTGTGCCATATCTATACCAATCATAAAAGTCTCAAGTATATCTTCACTCAACCAGAATTGAACATGAGACAGAAAAGATGGCTAGAGTTGATTAAAGATTATAACTTAGAAGTCCATTATCATCCGGGTAAAGCAAATGTTGTTGCCGATGCTTTGAGTAGAAAATCTCATTGCAATTCTCTCTTGGAAGCAGACTATCATTTGGCACATTTATTACATCCTGCTGTGTTACACAGTATTACTCTTAGTTGCTCTCTGGAAAGTAAAATCATTGAGCTTCAAAAAACCAATGTGGGTGTGTTCCACATCAAAAGAAAGATGAAGGAACAAGAGACAAAGCACTTTCGTGTTGATGAGAAGGGTGTTCTATGGTTTAAGGACAAACTTGTAGTACCGAAGGACAAAGAGCTTAGAAACCAAATCTTAGAAGAAGCTCACTCATCCAAGTTATCTATCCACCCGGGAAGTAGCAAAATGTATCAAGATTTGAAATCTCGCTTTTGATGGACCAAGATGAAGAAAGAAATCGCAGCTTATGTTGCAAGGTGCGACAATTGTTGTAGAGTCAAAGCAATTCACATGAAGCCTGCTAGACTTCTCCAACCATTGTCTATACCAGGATGGAAGTGGGAAGAGATTAGTATGGATTTCATTGTTGGACTTTCTCCTACCCAAAAGAATTTTAATTCCATATGGGTAATAGTGGATCGTTTAACAAAGTCTGCTCATTTCATACCAGTTAGAGTTGACTATTGACCAAGTGACTATGCTGAATTATATTTTAACCAGATAGTACGTCTCCATGGTGTTCCTAGAACCATTGTATCCGACCGAGGACCTCAGTTCACCGCTCGTTTTTGGGAACATTTGCACAAGATAATAGGGACCAACTTAGTTAGAAGTTCTGCTTATCATCCACAAACCTCCGGACAAACGGAGCGGGTGAATCAAATATTAGAAGACATGCTAAGAGCTTGCGTCATATCATCCAAAGGTTCATGGGATAAATGGTTACCCTTGGCTGAATTTTCCTATAATAATAGTTATCAAGAAAGTATCAAGATGGCCCCCTTTGAAGCGTTGTATGGCCGTAAGTGTAGAACTCCTTTGAACTGGGTTGAATCTGGAGAAAGGAGATACTACGGCATTGATTTCGTTGAAGAGGCTGAACAACAAGTTCGTACCATCCAAAAACATATGAAAGCCGCTCAAGCTAGGCAGAAAAGCTATGCGGATAAGAGAAGGAAGCCTATTGAGTTTGAAGTGGGTGATCATGTTTATCTGAAGGTATCACCGATGAAAGGCATGCAGCGATTCTGAGTAAAAAGGAAGCTTGCACCTAGGTATGTAGGCCCATATCCGATCATAGAGAAGAGTGGGAATGTAGCTTACAAGATAGAGTTACCTTATGAGATGAGAGCCATCTTCAATGTTTTTCATGTATCTCAATTGAAGAAATGTCTTCATGTTCCCGAAGAAAGAGTTTCACTTAGAGATGTCAAGTTGAAATCAGATCTATCCTATGAAGAAAGGCCAGTGCGGGTTATCGACACAAGAGAGAGAGTAACCCGAAACCGTGTGGTTAAGTTCTACAAGGTTATGTGGAGTAACCAAGGTAGTGAGAGCGATGCAACGTGGCAACGGGAAGATTATTTTAAGGATGTATACCCTACCTTTTATTCAAAATGGTATGCTTTTCAAATCTCGGGATGAGATTTTTATAAGGGGGGAGGGCTGTAACACCTTAGTGTTATGGTTGCACTAAAACACTTGCATCACATGAGCATGTGCATTATCATCTCATTCATAAGCATCATACTGTCGGCGAAATATGGTCGGTAGTCCACCGAGGGGGGTGCCCGTGGTGGTAGATTGTCGGTAGATGGTGCGCGTAATCAGGAACCAGATGGTGACACAAGGCGTAGAGACAGCGATTTAGACAGGTTCGGGCCATCTGATCGACGTAATACCCTACGTCCTGTGTCTTTGGTGTATTGTATTGAGATCTAGATGGATTATCCTCCCTGAAGGGGACCCCTACCTCTCCTTATATAGTCTGGAGGAGGAGGGTTACAAGTAAAGTATCCTATTTGGTACTATTACAATATCTGGTACAACTTGTAATCTTGCCGTGTACGCCTTGATCTCATGGGCTGGGCCACCTCAGATGGTGTGGCCCATGTACCATCTTGTGGTACCCGAGGGTATATCCCCCACAGCTAGTCCCCGAGCGCCATGTATTCTGATGCGACACGCCATTTTAACCTTCTCCGAACAGTGAGGCTTGAGTTCTTGACATCTCCGACCACCGTTGTTGCCGGAGAAATAGGTTGTCCGAAGAATGTATGGTGCTCTTAAGAAGAAAGAAAAAGATTTCCGTCCTAGGAGGTGTGCTCACTTGTATTTCTAAAAAGAAATGTAAGTGCGTCTTGAAGCATAGCGTCTTTGATCGTTAGAGGCGTAGTGGTCGAAAAACAAACACATTCACCGCAAGGCGAAGTGTGCCCACTTAGTCCTCGAGCCTGGTAGTAGGTGACGTAGGCACGTGGTGCCAGGGTCTAAAAAGAATTCCCAGTTAAGTTGAGAACCCAATCATCGTATAGGCGATACGAGATGCACCGGCAGGTGCATCGTACCGATGTAGTCCCCGAGCTTGCTGGAAGGCGAGGTATGAGCCTTGTAGCAAGGTCTAAGTGAGAAAAAATATCCCAACTGTATGCGAGTTGCCAGTCACATGTAGTCGAGATGCAAAGTCCCCGAGCCATGGTCGGAGAGTGGTCAAGGCAGTCCCCGAGCACAGGTCGAGGAGCGAGCGTCGAAGTCCCTGAGTCGTGGTCGAAGAGTGATCGAGGCAGTCCCCGAGCACAGGTCGAGGAGCGAGCGACGAAGTCCCTGAGCTGTGGTCAGAGAGTGATCGAGGCAGTCCCCGAGCATAGGTCAAGAAGCGAGTGATGAAGTCCCCAAGCTATGGTCGGAGAGTGATCGAGGCAGTCCCCAAGCGTAGGTCGAGAAGCAAGCAACGAAGTCCTCGAGCATAGCTCGAAATTCCTGCAATATAAATATGTAGAATGGTAGTACATGATGTATAAAATAATAAATTATGGAGAAAAAATCATCGGTGAAGAAATAGCGTATGACGCTCAGCAGTCATTTGCAAATGAGCATGATGTGATAAAGCAGTTGGTGCTTTGTAAACATCAGTGTTAATGTGAAGTTTGTGTTTATACTTAATATAAACTGCCCGACCAGTTAGTATGTAGCTGAGTCTCCAGCCCTAGCTAGCCTGTTAACCATAACGCGAGGCGCGGAGCCCGTGCACGTGTAGGAAGAACAAAGCATCGCTAAGGAGCCACTGCCGACCACCCATAACGCAGAGGGTAGACGCTCATGCACGTGTAGGGAGGAGCCAGAGACAGGGCCATTTCTGGAGACATCGAGCGTCAACAGGACTGGTCGAGGATTTGTATTAAGTATAGCTGTATGTTATATTTAAGATTGTATACATGGACAAACGTTATTTGAAGAACAATCATGACGAGGACGTTTGTGGAGAAACGTCGTAATGAAAATTGTATTAAATATAAATATTAGAAGTGTACTTATCTTTGGATAGAAATCTGATCGGCAGTGATGAAGTTGTTCGGTCCTCGAGCTTTTCGGCCTGTCGTCATGACGGTAGTCGCGGTTGTCATAGCGCCGTTCTTTGTGGCGATCATCATTGCGACGTGGTCTGGTGGTCGAGGTGGTCGGAGCTTGGTAGAGCCGCTCGGGACGTGGTCGACGTGGTCTGGTGGTCAGAGCTCAGCGGAGCCGCTCGGGACGTGGTCGACATGGTCTGGTGGTCGGAGCTCAGCGGAGCCGCTCGGGACATGGTTGACGTGGTTCGCTCAGCGGCTCGCTCCATGGCTCGGCGTGGCTTGCGTGATGGCTTGACAATAGCCCGGACGGCTTGCTTCCGGCTCGCTTGGCGGCTTGACTTCATGCTGTCAGGTACGTTGGCTTGTATCTCACATGTGGATCTGCTCCATACGCGCATAAGATGCGTACATACTCCTCTGATGAAATCTTCATGCATGCACGCGTATATGGTATATGCAGCAGTCAATCAATGAATCAAATATCTTCGATTAATTAATGCTGGCCTGCACACGTATTTAAGTAGATGGACATGGACTTCATCTCTATGGCCTCCTTGCTAGCTTGTCGCCATAGCACGCACAGGATCGTGCATGGTGCCGATGCTTTAGTGCGCCTCATATAGGAGATGGGATCAATAGCACGGCGTCGATTCGGAGATGTGTCGAGTTGATGACACGGATCGAGATGTGCTTGGTCGATGACATGGATTCGACTTTAGAGAGCTCGACGCTGTGCTGATTCGAGATTTACGGGGTTCAGCACAAGCCGAAGGTGGTCGAGTGTGACGTGCCAGCCCAGGCCGGCAAGCCGCGGTGTAGCCCCGTACGTACTCCGTGTACTCGTGTAGACGACGTTGTGCCCCTTTAGAGTTTTCATTGCTAGTGTAGATGGATTCCGCCGTCAGCACGTCTCTTAGGACAAGGCCAAGATGAACATGTCCGCACGCGACATGGTGCACGCTGCCGCTGTAGCCTGGTGCACGCTGCTGCCGTAGCCGACCACGTTATGACGAGTCGCCATAGATATCGTAGTTCAAGGATGCCCACCACGAAAAGCCGAGTTGCCGTGGAGGACGTTGATGAAGAAAATCGCCATCTGATTCACCAGAAGATTAGCACGCACAACCTCTAAAAGGGGACCCCTACCTAGCGTGCCACTATCGACGAAATATGGCTGGCAGTCCACCGAGGGGATGCCCGTGGTGGTAGATTGTCGGTAGACGGTGCGCGTAATTAGGAACCAGATAGTGACACAAGGCGCAGAGACAATGATTTAGACAGGTTTGGGCCGTCTGATTGACGTAATACCCTACGTCCTGTGTCTTTGGTGTATTGTATTGAGATCTAGATGGATTGTCCTCCCTGAGGGAGACCCCTGCCTCTCCTTATATAGTCTGGAGGAGGAGGGTTACAAGTAAAGTATCCTATTTGATACTATTACAATATCTGGTACAACTTGTAATCTTGTCGTGTACGCCTTGATCTCACGGGCTGGGCCACCTTAGATGGTGCGGCCCATGTACCATCTTGTGGTACCCGGGGGTATATCCGCCACACATACCATGATGAATGTATCATTTCATGTGTGTTTCATTTGAATTGTTTGGTTCTATGCTAGCAATTGTGAGTGCTCATGTGTGGTTTATGCAAATGTGTGTTAAATGTCCTCTTAAACAACTTAGCTACACTTAGAATGTCATTAGCAACAATGTTCATGTTGACCATCTTGCCAAATTACACTTCCAAGTAATAGCTTGACTTGTGTTGACCCTAGAGCTCTTATCTTTGACTGTTTAAAAAGTACAACTTAGAGTGTTTGCATGTCTGAGCAACCTAAAGCAAAGTTGTAGAAAATTATATAAGGAACAAAAGTTATTCTATAACCAACTCATGAAAATGTGTGGAACAGTCTCAAACATGGCCCACAAGTCAGATTTGGGGTTGAATTCTACACTTGAATTTTTCTAAGTCCAAGAGCTGATTTTTAGTTTCTTGTACCTTTGTTTGGAGCTTTGCATCGCACTGACCAAGCCGAACCAGCTCGAGCTCTAATTGACAAAGTTGTAGTCCTCACTTAGATCTCCAACTTTGTCAACTGCATCATGAACCAGATCGCCATAGTTTGGGAGTTATGGATCGCCTAAGTTGCGCTATCAGTCGGTTGATCGGCGACTGAATGCTGAAGATTTGAAATCGGCACAGTGCCGACCGGCCGCAGCACCCGGCCGCCGCGTGGCCGCCACGCGCCATGGCTAGCCTAACGCTGCTGCTGCTATCAAGTGCATGGAGGCCGTGTCTGCCTGCCCAGTTCACCCTCTCGCGTTCACTCTTTTCCCCTCTCGCACGTGCTGGAGCCACCGAGAAAAGCCGTCGCCGTGCCATTGCTCTGCCGAGCCCGTGCACCCTCGCTGTTGCATCACTTCTCACTCCAGCTAGCCCACGACTCCATCGTCATCCTCTGAAGCTCGTCCACCTCGCCACTGAGCCGTAGAGTCAACGTAGACGCCGTTTTTCTTCTTCTCCACGGTGGAGCGCCATTGCCGCCGGAGTTGGAGCTCGCTGTGGCCGACCCCCACCGGAGCCCTCTCGCTCCTTTCTCTCCCTTCCCTCAGTTTCCCTGCGAACCCTAGATGCTCACGCCAAGTTTAGGTCAGACCGCCTTGGCCTTAGTTGGCCGGTGTACCTCGCGTAGCGCCGCCGCAATCGCCATTGCCGCCGGCGACCTCCTCCTCTGTAGCTAGGGGTCCGTTTTCTCCTCCCATCGGTGCGGGACAACGTGCTGTGCACGTCGGTGCCACCCCCTTCGCCAGGCTCCTCGCCATCGTCGAGCGGTGGCCGGTCAACGACCTCCCCTGCTTCATATGCGACTGGCCAGTGGGTCCATTGACCCCGCGGGCCCCGCCTGTCAATGGCTCATAGAGTTTTAGACTTGATTTTAAATGCAGATTTTTATGAAATTTTGTGAAATTTGCATCTCCAAAGTGGTAGATCCAAATGGAGTGAGGCTAATTTTGGTAGAATCACAGTGAAGTGTAGTATTTAGGAAAAATATGACATGAGCACATGATGTAGAAATTTTGGATGAATTAAATAGGAACTTGAAATGTGTTTTTAAATGCATGCAAACTTGTTTAAATTATATCTTGAGTTTTTTGATCCAAAAATTATGAAATTTTGTGGGTAAGCTATTCTTGCTTAGTAGAAGCTCTGGTAAAAATTTGACAGTCATTGCATGTATGGTTTTTGAGTTATAGATTTTTCTTTTATCATTGATTGATACTTGTGTGAATTTTTGTAAATTATCTAGGAATCCTATGACCCTGAAACTTGGTGGGTAGCATCCTAGTACCTTAAGGATGCTAGAAAAAATATGAAATCTGTTGCTTGACACTTTTCACTAAGGTTTCCTATTTATGCCATTTTAAGCCTTTATGCCTTGTCATTTTTGTGTAGGATGAGATACTTGTTCAATTGATGTGAAATTTATGTTGTATCCTATTGAAGACATGTATAAGCTACTGCAATTTTTGTGGAATTTTATGTACACTTTGGATATGTGTTTATTATTTAACCTAAGTCTCTAAATAAATTATTAAAGGCATGAGAATAATTTATTTAGGAATGGACACTATGTTTTCTGGTGTTCTTTCAACATGTATGATGAGTTAGTAAAGTTGGTCTTGTCCGTTGGTAGGTTTACAACATAAGTTAATAATTATTCCTTGCGTTGTGTCTTTCTGGACAATTCTGAGAACTTTATAAAGTTTGCCATGATAAATTAGTTTGCTGGGAAAGTGGTCAATAACAAAGTTGTAGACAATTTTATAAGCTTTCCAGAAAGTCTTAAATCATGGTATTTGGATCTGTAGAACTCCAGTTATGGATCAAACTTGTAGCTGCTGTTTGCAGCCGGAAAACTGTTTAGTGCAGTGAATGACTTAGTTGCTTTATATGAGTTGATGTGATGAATTAGATGCTAGGCTAATTAAGATAAATTGTTAGTTGCAGGTGCTAGACCTCTTACTGAAGATGAACAACTTTATCTTAGGTTATTAGAACTTGGTGAGTGTGCCGTTCTTATTTTCTAAAAGAGATATGCACCTACTCGGTAAAAATCGATGTTAATCTTGTATCATTATGTCTTTCATGCGTCCATTCATACATGGCTGTACATTTCATCATCACCTTCCATCTCTTGTGCATGCATGATTTTTATACTATGCATATGCATGCAATAGGTGTTCCGGAGGGAGTCACGCTTCTGGAATTCGAGCCAGTACTTCCGGAGGAGCCGCAGCAAGCTTAGGAGCAGGAGGTGCAGGCCCCCGAAGAAGGAGTCAACGAAGAAGTTCTTGAGTGCCCCAATCACCAACCTTCATCTTTTCTGAAAGGCAAGCCCCGGAGCATTCTAAGTCTCCTATGTTTTAAAAATGGTTACTTTGAGTATCGTTATTTGTGATGCATTAAGTGATTGGAACTGGATGCAAACACTTGTTGCATATATATCTATTCCTTGTCCAGTAAACATACCTGAATCCTATTTAGGTCTAGGAGTGAATCAAAGCTTAGCCTTGCTTAGACCAGTAAAAGTCAGGTGATTTCCTATCACCTGCAAGTTAGAAGAACGTCTGGTCACGGTTGGCTATATTTGCTATCGTGGAGAATAACCATGTGTTAATAATGAATTGTGACCGGGTGGGATGTCGATAGAGAAGCAACAAGGCAAGGAGGTCTTGGGTGTGGATCTATCCCCGTCTGTGTCGATTAAGGACCTATTCGCTGTACGTCCTCATGTCATGTTGAACGCATGCCTATCACTTAGTTGGCTAGATAACTCATTCCGGCCGCGAAGCCAAGTAGCTCAACTCAGGCCGGAAGACCGAGAAGTGAAAGTGCGCACCCTGGCGGTAGTAAGGATGTGCGGGGAGCTATTGGCGTAAGTTCGAGGTGAGATTGACCACCTGGCAGAGTGGACTCCCTGAGGGTGCGGCGCTGCTCGGAGCCGTGATTCCTGAGATGTACCAAAGGTGACCTAAGGCTACCTTCGCGCGGTAGGCCTAGGTTTGTGTTAGGAATACCCCTCCAGCTGGATAGGAATCGATTCGAATCGTCGTCTCTCCCGGATAGTGAGAACTTGACTGAGCAGCGGCAACGTAGATGCACTTAATGGAACTTGATGGTTAAATCGATGATGATGATACAACATTATACTGGATATGGTTACTAATGTTTAGAGTTAATCAATTGCTTGCTCTAGTACAGGTGCTAACCTAGTTGACAGGTTAATATTGTTAACTTGCGGCTTACTCATAAATTAAATTATGCTCTCTTATCACTAAAGCTTTTATGCAAAATGGTTGTTGAGCAAGATCCACCAATAAAGCCTTACATACTCCTTGGTGTCATTTATTTCTAGTTTACGACGGGTAAGTCTAGCTGAGTACATTCTCATACTCAGTGTTTATTTCCCCCTTGTTGCAGATGACGTGCTCTATAACGGCTACTGCAAGTATTGTCTCCACCCTACGGGGGATGAAGACTAGATCATGGGCATGATCATCTATGTTATCTTATCTTATTGCTTTTGCTGGATATGACTATGGTGCTGGCTGGTATTTGAACTAAGTGTGTGTGATGGTCTCAAACTACTTTGCTTCTGCTATTTGTGATTGTAATAACTATGTGTACTTTGATGTATGAGGTACTTGTGAACTACTTGTGAAATGGATGTAACATGTGGCTTGTTATGTTGAATTACTGTGATCTTGGTTGTATGCAAGTTGGTTTGAAATCCTTCGTGGTTTCAGTTGACTACCGGGTTTATATGGGTTCAAGTATGACGGTTTGATCACTCTGGTGATTGCTTTCGTACTTGTGCTCTTATAAATTGGTTAGTTCTATTACAACCGAGGTCGGTGAAGTGGTCGGAGAGGTCGCCGAGGTGGTCGGAGAGCTCGTCGAGGTGGTCGGAGAGGTCGCTGAGGTGGTCGGAGAGATCGCCGAGGTGGTCGGAGAGGTCGCCGAAGTGGTCGGAGAGCTCGCCGAGGTGGTCGAAGAGATCGCCGAGGTCCCCGATGCTAGCGTGGTCACATTATCCTCCCCCCTTTGAAAAAGAGTCATCCTCGACTCTTCCAATCCAAAGAATGAAGATAGGTCGGCCACATTAAAACTGGTACTCACAACTGGTACTCACACCATAAGTATTAGGCAGATCAATTTAATGTTCGATTCCTCTCTTAGGTGGTAGTCCTGGTGGCACTTCATCCGGAAAGACATCCTCATATTCCTGTAACACATCAAAGACAACACTTGGCATGGTAGAGGGTAAGTTGTTAGTAGAAAGAAGAGTGTCCTTGTATAGGAGTACGAAGAATAGGGCATTGGGTTCACTCAATTCTTTTAGATCCCCTTTCCTAGCCATCATAACTAAACCCTCTTTTCCCGGTATCTTGGTTCTTTGAGGCTGTGGGGTTTTATTTGGCTTTGGAATCTCTCCCTCACTATTTTTGTGGGTCACTCGCAGGTGATTCTTGCTCTCTTGCTGTTTCTTCTTAAGATCATCCTTCAAAATTTCCTCCGGTGTCAAAGGAAGCAAAGAAATTCGCTCTCCTTTGTACATGAAAGATAGCTTGTTGGTTCTTCCAAAGATCTGAACATCACGATCAAATAACCATGGCCTCCCTAGCAGCAGCTGGCATGCTTGCATAGGCACCACATCACATTCCACATGATCATTGTACCACCCAATGGAGAAGAGAATGGTCACAATGTTTGTTACACGCAGCGCACCACAATCATTTAACCATTGCATCTTGTATGGAGAAGGGTGGCGCCGATGTTTCAATCCCAATCTTTCAACTAATTCTTGACTTGCAATATTATTACAGCTACCATTGTCAACGATGATGCGACATAGCTTGTCCTTAATCATGCCTCTGGTATGGAAAAGATTGTGCCGCTGGCCATTCTCTTCTTTTTCAGTAGTAATACTAAGCACACGAAGAGAAATAAAACAATTATGATCTCCTTCATCAGGCTGAATTTCACTCGTGTCCTCTTCAATTTCTTCATCAAATATTGGTCCATCATCTTCTAGATCACTTTCTGATTCCCATTCGCCTTTCTCATTTAGCAACATGGTCCTACGGCTTGGACATTGGGCAGCAATGTGCCCACGGCCGTGACACTTATGGCATACAATTTCCCTGCTTCGAGTAGAAGAAGCAGCACCTGAGGCAACGGTTGGGGCTGCTGAATTTGTAGCAAACCGTTATTGATTTGCAGGCGATGACGCTATGGAAGCCGCCATCTTTGAATTAACAATTGATGGAGAAGATCTAGCTGTAGCTCCTTGAGATCGTCCTCCCCCCAAAGACATATTGGAATGTTGTTTGCGCCAAGGGGCAGCAATGGAATGACTGCCATATGATTTTTCACGGGACTCTTGCTGAATTTTCCTTTCCGTACGCATAGCTTGATCAACTAGTTCTTGCAAGGTATGGTAGGGAAACATCTCAACAAAACCAGAAATTTCTTCATTGAGTCCTCCTAAAAATCTTGCCATTTTTGACTCTGCATCTTCTCTGATCCCGGCCCGTACCAACAGCAACTCCATCTCCTTATAGTACTCATCAACTGTTCTCTTCCCTTGCTTTAGCATTTGCAGCCGGTTTTTGAGATCACGCTGATAGCTCGAAGGCAAAAATCGCCTTTTCATCACTCGCTTCATCTCTTCCCATGTATTAATATAACCAAGACCCAATTCAAGTTGATTCTCTTGTACTTGATTCCACCAAGTAAGAGCATATCCAGAGAACTCCACCGAAGCAAGATTTACATGGTGCTGATCTCTAAGGTTATGTACCCTAAAGATTTGATTACACTGTTCAGCCCATTCAAGATACTCATCGGCATTCTCCTTCCCAGTGAATTTTGGAATGCTCAATTTGACTTGAGCAATGTTGTCTAGGTCATCTCTATGACGACGACCACGATGATGATTCCTATCTTCAAAATCAGCACGTCGGTGATGATGACATCGCTCAAACCTTCCGCCATGTGCAAAAGGATTTTCATCATCATAAGATCCTTCATGATCATTGTATTCAGACTCTTCATCTTCAAATCGTACACGACATCCATGTGCACGACGGCCACCACGCTGATTATCAAAACCAGCACGGCGACCACCACCATGTCCTCCATGGCCATCGCCGAAGCGATCAAATCCATGGCCAAAACCAGAGTTCTCATCACCAGACTCCTCCCGGTGATTTTCTTCATGACGACGATGTGGTCCTCAGCCTCCCTCCGCGGGAAGACGAGCGTCAAGCATCCTCTCCATCGCCTCCACCAGCGAGTTTGCCATGTGGCGCACCTCAGCCCGTGTGACAGGGGGCTCCCCATCTCCATGGTTTCCACCATGAATACTCGAATTGGATCCTGCCATGTTAGACTAGTTGCAAGAAAAAGTGGAATAGGTAAATTTGTGAAAACACTCGATCTCACATTTTACTTACCCAAGTTCTTTCCTGATCTCAAGGACCGTGACGGTGCTGGTGTGGCAACTTCAAATGAGGGGGTAGAGAGGTCGTAAGGATTACGAATTGAACGTCCCGGTTCAGGTTTTTGGTGGAGCTATAGGTGGCTAACAAGGAGGGCTACGGTACTGCCAACCGAGTGGTTTGATGTGCTCAAAGATATGATGTTGCTGCTAACAAGATCACCACCAACTCAAATATGTAAACTGAAATTTTTCAGCAATACACCGCAACACAGATCCTTCAAATTCTTTTCACTTCTCTCTCTCTCTCTTTTGAAACTAATCTTTCTTTCTTCCTTTTTTTGATCTATTTTTTTATAACACTGACAGCGGTAACGAGCGAAACAGCTCAATTTTAATATAAACGGTGGTGACTAGCAACTTGATGAACATAAAACACAACGTAACAGTACCACGAAATGGTTATAGGTATTTTTTTGTGTGTGGCTTTGGACTATATGATATGAAAAATCACAAATATATGAAGTAGATTAAACAAGGATAACGATGTGGATGACGGCAAGACCTACCGTGTCAATCCGAAGCTTTGATACCAGATGATAGGTACTGAACTATTTCAGTACAGGAGTTGGCCCGATCTTCACGACAGTAGGTCACGATCAAGATAACTTGCAACAAGGCAGCGGGGATAAAAGGATAACTTGCTGAAGAACAGCGGAGTAACTAGCTTTATACCTGACCAAGCGACGGGGAGAGGGACACCGAAACCACAAAGACTTCGACTCGATCTTCGAACGACCGCAGAACCACAACCGGAGCTAATCCACACAAGGCGGGGCAACCGTACTGAAACCCGCAGAGCACGAACTAGTGGATTCCAGAGGAATCTCTTCACAAGTCCGGGAAGAACAAGGGTTTGAGTAAGCACTCGGCAGCTCGGCTACAATATCACTGGGATTATCAAATCATTCAAAAGTCCTTTTTCTAGTAGCCTAGAAGTGGTATTTATACTATGAGAAGTCTCTAAGATAGATGTGAACTGAAGAAGCCACGTTGGAAGGTGGAAGGACAGCGGGCTAGAGCATTCATGAGGTGGTCTTCAGTTTCCGCGTGTCTTCTGGGCTTCTGTGCAGTCTTCAATACTTTGGGTCATAACTCCTTCAGTTTTGCATGGGATCTTTAGCTTCATGCAGACTGTTGAGCTTCGGAGCAGTCTTCACTAAAACTGGTCGGACGCCACGCTGGATTGACTCGAACGTAGCTCTTCTCTCTGATCCATCCTTGATGTATCATTGTCTTCCTTCTCGGAGAACCTGAGTAATAACAACATGCATGACTTAGGTAGCTCGAAATTACCATCAATGTTTAATTGAAATTCACAAAGTAGCGCGTGCACCTCTTGCTGTATCTTTCGGGCGCGGCTACGGGTGATTGGTACAGTAGGGACTTAAGGAGTGGTGTATCAGCCGGTGAGGTGGTCGGAGAGGTCACCGAGGTCGGTGAAGTGGTCGGAGAGGTCGCCGAGGTGGCCGGAGAGCTCGCCGAGGTCCCCGACGCTGACGTGGTCACATCACCCTTGGCCCTGCCTAAGGCGTGGCATGACGAGCATGCATGAGTACTTGTTAGTCCAAAGCTCCACGCATGGAAAGAAAACTCCTGACCTACTCCCCCGTTCTAAATTATAAGTCGGTTTGACTTTTTTAGTTCATCTATTTTTCTATGTATCTAGACATATTATTATATCTAGATACATAGCAAAATAAATGTACCAAAAAAAAGTCAAAGCGATTTATAATTTGGAACGGAGGAAGTATTTCGGAAAATGCTTCTCTCCTATGTCGACGCATCGTCCAACGAAGTAGGAGTACTGAACAAGACCTGTCCGATCCGTTTTTATCTTTGTGTGTGTTATAAAACAATGCTATACGTGTATGGTATGGATGACCTTGCATTTCACAAATCACACTGATATTCTCTTCAAACTGATACTTCCTTGGTATGCGCTGTGGGTAGGGAGGAGCGAGTATTGACAAGATCCTTTTTACTACTGGCACTCCATATCTCTGTGCTAAAACAGTTAGGAGTGCTTCTGCATTTGCATGTGCGCCGATTTTGCTGTGGGGTCTCAACCACTCACAAAGCCACAGCTGCAGATCACCCCGGCAATTGTCCTGGCTGTGCACGGCCACGACACCGAGGAAGCAAAGCTCCAACGTCCTAGGACGGAGTGGCAACGGCCGGCATGGCCATGTCGTCGTAAACAGCTCGTGCGAAACGAGAGCAGCGGAGGCGGAGCGGCGGGAGCGCCCGTGGCCGGCCGTGCGGCAGTGGCCGTGGCCGTGGTTGAGCCAAGCGCCGCCACTTTTCCGCGGGGAGAACGAGTAGCGCTTGTGTGGTTCGTGGGAAGGCTGACCTGGCTGCTCTCCATTCTTCTTCTCTGCGCCACGTGGGCTTGCTCGGTTGGTTGCCAAGATCCCAAGGTTTTCGGGCCTGGCGGGTTGGTGGGATACTGGGGAATCCCGATGTGGAGGGATTGTGGGATTTTGTTGCCAAGGTTGTCAGCTGGGCCGGCGGCTCATGGTCATGGGCTGCGAGGTTTTGCATTCTCCAGTTTAAAGGCCCACAGCGCCTGATCAAACAATCTTCTTGAAGTATAGAGGAGGTAACCAAATTTCTCTAGTGCTCCAAAGCCTCCAAGCAAGGAATCATAACCACGAGGCACAGCTCACTCTAACAGAGGCACCAGACAAATATTTTTGTGTGATTGGAAAGTTTCCCAAGTGTTGAAAAATTGGGGGTTGAGATTAGAAGTTGTTGGAGATATTATTTATTTTTTGCCAAAAATCAAGATTGGAAGTGGGTTTTGGAAACTCTTGGAGATGCTCTTAGCTTTCTATTATCCCCTGAAAATGTCACGGAGAATTCTTAGGGCCCGTTGGGATCCGCTGCTCTATACTTTAGAGCTAAAGTCCCAAATAAGTAGTTTAAAGTTAGCTCTAAACTTTAGCCCACCTCACATTAGAGCTTTATATCTCAAAACATAGCTAAAGTGCTCAAAAGTTTTTAGAGGTCTAAAGTTTAGAGCAGGGGATCCAAACATGCCCTTAGGCCTCTTTTCGAATGTAGGATTTTTTCTCTTTTCTGTACTTTTATGTAAAAATAAATCTACTCCTATAAAATTTTTGTACGATTCATATGAAATTCCTATGGTCCGGAGGAATCCTTTAAGCTTTGCCATCTCCTGTCAACGAACGTCGATGCATGGACTGATATGGCAACCTCAAACTAGAGCTTCACCACTAGACTATGCAAGGAGGGGGACAAATGGACTCTCAGTTTTGAGTCAGACTCGTTGTGAATAGAAAGATCAATGGGAAATACATAGTGCATAGCTCCTCCTAAAAGGGCTCGAGGTCTCTTGTGGAGCTGTAATCAATTTAGAAAACATTTCTAAAACGGCTCTAGTATCATTTTTGTAATACTTTGTGTCAAGTTTACGAGGAGAAAGCCACGTTTTCACGGTGCTCCGGTTCCTCCGAGCTCCTTAGGATGAATCGTTTTTAAAATGGTTGTTGTCATGGCTCCATGCCAAAAGTCGCAAGAAGCCGAAGTCGAAGCTGTGTATAAAAGACACTTATTTTAGAAATATGCATTGTATGCAGGTAAGGTTAGATTCAAAGTTTTTTTTTAATTTTTTTCAAGTGGACTCATGCTACAGTTTGGCCTGGTATATATGGCCTATGGATCGATTTATCCACTCGAGAAGTGGAGATGACGTCATTTTTATGTATTACTTTCTCTATTCTAAAATTATTTACTTTGATAAATTTATAAAATTACACAAACATCTAAAACATAAAACTAGATTAATTAGATACACCATAAAATATATTCTAATAGTGAATTTATTTGATACATGGATGTTACTTAATATACATTTTCTGTAAACTTGGTTAAAATTAGACAAATTTGATTTACACTACGTCAAAAAGCATTTCTAGGGGCGGTTGTAGACCATTTGTAGGGGCGGTTTGCCCAGCCGCCCCTACGCAAGGGTCTCTACAAATCATGCATTTGTAGGGGCGGTTCCCAGGCCGTCCCTACAAATCGATTTGTAGGGGCGGCTGTAGTACCAGCCGCCCCTACAAAAAAAATCAAATTGTGACAAACGTTCCAAACCGCGTTCGCGTTGCCGAACGCCCCGCGACCAATGTTCCGAACCGTGTTCATGTTGCCGAACGCCCCGTGACCAGTGTTCGCGTTGCCGAACACCCCGCGACCGCGACTACAAGCATAAGAGTATTCTATAAACTACAATTATAAGTCCAATTTACAAGAATATATACAATCCATCATTAAATATATAAATTCCATACACATTGTTATCAACGTCCTAGAGCTAGCCTTTCAGTCTCATGAAGGTGTTGGTACTGAGGATTTGTACCTAACTCAGACTCTCGGTCATGGTAGGCGCCTCTGACATGTACAATCTGATCCAATATGAAGTTGCAAAGGTCGCCGATGAGCTCTAAGAGTTGGCCATCCTTGTATGGGTCTCTTTTTATTCCTTTCTCTTCTCTCCACTACAAGAAAACAAGTTTCGGTTTAGTATTTCATACCATTTATGAAGTTTTTATACTACGGGTGAAGAGGTTCAAACTTACCATTAAAGGGTGTCTCCTGTAGGCACCGATGTTACCCATTATAGAACATATATAGTATCCACAATGTACACTCCCAGGCTTCCGCTTGGGGCACTGTGTGTTTTGCATATGAAAATGTTAAGTGATGCTTTTGACAGCCATATAACGGAGTACTGAAGAAGTAAGTTACACTTACCACACATAGTGTTTTTATAGCCAGCTTTTTCTTTCTTGCTGGATCATGCCTTCCATGATGATTAGTGACATAGAACCTAAATGCCCTGCTCGAATTATTTTAGTAAATACAACTTGTTAGTATCCAAAAGTGAACGTTACAAGTATGTATACAAACATATAAGCTAATGAGGATTGTCGATATGTATACATCTTGAGAATTGATATGAAGTCTTTGTATGTCACCGTGTCCTTATCTAATGAATCAAAGATCCATGCCATGCTCCTCCCGACATCGACGGCTATACAAATCCAGTGATTGCTGCATGGATTTAATCATAGAACTAGATAAGCCCTTTTGCATCGAATAAAATATATCGAACAAAGCTTTAAGTATAGAGTTGAGCTTACTCGAAGTTGTATGGTAGCCATATAGTAGAGTGGTGTTGGAGATTTTTGAAAGCCAAGGCAATGTATGCCGCAACCTTAAGGGACTCTTCCCTTAGCTTCGCACTACGGATGCGCTCTTTCTCCCAAAGAGTCTTTGCAGCTGCTAGATCTTTGGCATCCAGTGTCCACCGTTTAGGGTAATTAAAATTTATTTGGGCTATAGCTTGAGGGTCTATATACCCGGCTTTCACACTTGGCATTTGTTTGACAATGTGCACTTGCATTCTACAAATCACAGCGTGGGTTAGTTACAACAAAATTCAAAGATTACATTCATATTATATCGGGAGGACAAGGACTTACAGGCACCACGTGCGAATTAGATTCATCTCCATTTCTCCCAGGTGAAAGCATGTGTGCATGTCATTGAAGTCAAAGACAATTTTTCCAGCTGGGCTTCCAAATGTGCCGGTGGAAAAGCATGCTTGTATGATATCTATGTTTTTAGGCAATCCTTTGACCATTTGATGGCATCAATATTTGGATACTGCTTTGTAATTTGGTGGAGTTTGCTAGTGACGGCCTCCTCAGAACCCCGTGATGGGACTTTTTTAACTTGGTTCTCAGGCTTGAACTGATCATGGGAATACCACTTGAACACCGACGAGACGTCTTTGATCAGAACATAAACTGGCCTTATGTTGATTGGAATCTTCTTTCGGAGTTCCCATTCAGGCACGTCCTCATCTTCTTGTGCATCACCTTCTTCAGCAGGCACTCGTTGTTCATGTATCGGTTGTGCTTGTTGAGAAGACTGTGGCATCTCATGATGCACTTGCTCGATACGAGCTGGAGAAGGTTGTGGTATCTCATCAGGCACATGCTCGATAGGAGGCGGGGAAGAATGTGGCATCTCAGGAATGTGGGGGTCACGAGACGGTGAAAATATCTCCCTGGCCTCAACAAATCGCTCCAAATTTGGAAGAGGGGGAGGCGGCGAAGAAGCAGTCAATATAATGTCCTGTTTGTGCCAGAGGATGAACTGCTCCATAACGTCTCCGAGTAACACCAGCCCCTCAGGAGTTGCGTAGTCTATCCTCCACTGCATGAACTCGGGCTTCATTGTATGCACCTCGACCCTAGTGTAGTCCGGCGGTATCTTATTATTGTGGTGTAAGCCACTGGAAGGATGTGCCACACCCGTTGCCACCTCCATCACAGTGTTCTGCCGGCCGCTGAGAAACACCAAGGTGCAACTAGTTGGTTCTCGTATGTGATCGACTGGGGTTGTGGCTGCAGTGGAACCTTGGCTGCTAGGAACTTTCGGAGGGCTGCCAACTAATGTCAGTTCTCCCGGCGACGTCACCAATATCCGTGGCTCTGTAGATAGTCCTTGCTCCTCCAGCGCCTTCGCAACTAGAGCCTTCACTTGGAGCTCAAGACTAGTCTCCCGGTCTCGGCCATGTTTCTTGTACATGTGCCTGTCCTCTTCGAATCCTTGCTTCTAGGTCATCCTTTTCCCTAGCCCCCTAGTGCGGCATGTGTGCTCCTTGTTTCCCAAGCCAAGGCTAAGCTCGTCCCTCTCTCTGGAAGGATTGAATAAGCCCGTCTCTTTGTCTTCAGCATATTTCAGTATCCTTGATACCGCCTCTTGAGTCTCCGGCTTATCAAACTTAAGATTACTGCCGGATGGTTCTGTACTCCTCGCATATATCTAGTTCCTTGAGCGTACCTTTAAGTTCATCACATCGATATTCCCAGCAGCTACGGCCTCTTCATCCATCTTCCTAAACTGCTCTTCCTTGGCATAGTAGCCACCAGGGCCTAGATGATGGTGGTGTTTGTTCGTCTTCGCCAGCTCGGTGTTACGGGCACTGGGCTCCAATGCCTCCGGTGAAGTCTTCTGAGCCACGAGCTCCTCCCATTGACTAGGAGTTATTTTGCCAAACTTGTTGAAGGGAGTTAACCCCTTTTGGATATACTTCGTGTTGAGCTCCGACCTTTAACATCGGAATGACTCTCCCATCATCCTGATAGCATTTTTTTTACCAATTCATGCTTACCCTCCGGAAATCTAAAATTGACCTTCAGCTGCCTATCCCATAGTGCATTCTTTATGTTCTCTGGTACCTCTTTCCAGTTAGGGATTGCTGGGTTCAATTTATCTCTTACTATGGCCCCGATCGCATTACGCAATCGTCCTCTTAATTCTTTCAGCTCAAGGATCTCCCCTGCTGGCCCGACCTCCGTTATCACATAGCAAGCCTTATCTAGATATAGATTTCCTTTTCTATCCCCTCGTTTCCTCTTAGGCTTGGTAGTCATGGTTGTGTCTTGAGTTTGTGGAGCAGAGGCATCGTGATCTGTCTCTGTGGTTGTTGCCTCTACTCTCCTTTCCTCTACTCCATCTTGTCCAGCGAGATGTCGCGGACATCGACGTCGTCTTTTCTGAGTTTCAGGAGGGACCTGTATATAGGATAGGTCAAAGTGTTAGCAGAGGTAACACAACCAAAGCTTTAGCAAAATTTACAAGCTAAGGCTTCTTCCCTATCTCCTCGTTCGGGTCAAAATCCTTATCTAAATCTTCCTCCGTTGGCCTCCTTCTTGCTTCAGGTGGGAAAGGATCCTTAGGACTTTCATATCCCTCTTCTGACTCATCATCCTCTTCTTCTTCGCCTTCAGCAGCCTCTCCTTTGGGGCCTTCCTCCTCGTCACACTCCTCCTGAGTAAGCATCACTTCTAAATCCTTTTCTACCTCGTTATCGAACTGTTCCTGAGTAAGCTGGTCCTCTAGTGCTTGCTCCTCAAGGGTTGATTGCTCATCATGCTCAGGGCATCAAGCTACACTGTCTGTTGTCCACGACATTATTTTGCGCTTTGTTCTAAAAGATGCAAGAAAGTGTGCTTTAGGTACGCGAGAAGGTATAAGAAATAAAAAAGGGCTATAAACCAAAGTAGTCCTATAAAACAATAATATATCAAAAAAACTAGTAGTAGCAGTAGTAGAGGCCTCAGAAACATGTCAACCATCATCTGATCTTGAACTTGGAGCATCAAAGCATCATAACAGAGAAGAGAGGAGAAGGTAATGTAGGGGCGGCTGCTAATGATGCCAAGTTCCTCACAAGTTCTTAATCATCAGCTCATATTCCATATAATGTATGGACTTAGACAATTTCATCATCGGCAAAACAAAGAAGAGGAGAGGAGAGGTGAGGGGAGATTTGGCAAAAAAAAACCAGCAGCTGCTTAGCAAACATAGTACAACAGCTGATGGCAAAAGACAAGACAACAAGTCCTGGGCGAGTCCTGGGAGATTTGGCAAAAAAAGCAACAACAGCCACTTAGGAGTAGCAAGTAGTAAGACGAGTAGTAGGAGTAGTAAGAGGAGTAGTAGGAGTAGTAAGAGGAGGAGTAGTAGGAGTAGTAAGAGCAGTGGAGTAGTAGTGTAAGAGTAGTGAAGTAGTAGTAAGAGTAAGAGTATAAAGTAGTAGCAAGGACAACTTAAGTATTAGTTAAGTAGTAGTATAGAGTAGCAGCAGTAGTTAAGTAGTATAGAGTAGTAGTAGTATAGAGCAGTGGCAGTAGTTATGTAGTGGTAATAGTATAGAAAAGTAGAGAGTAGTAGAGATAGTAGAGTAGAGTAGAGGAGTAGTAGTAAAAGTAGTAGAGTAGAGCAATAGTAGTAGTAGTAAAAAAGCAGCAGTAGTTAGTATAGGAGTAGGAGTAGAGCAGTAGTAGTAGTATAGAGAGTAGTAGTAGTATAGAGTAGCAGCAGCAGTTAGTATAGGAGTAGGAGTAGAGTAGTAGTAGTATAGAGAGTAGTACGAGTAAGAGTAGTGAAGTAGTAGTATAGAGTAGCAGCAGCAGTTAAGTAGTATAGAGTAGCAGCAGCAGTTAGTATAGGAGTAGGAGTAGAGCAGTAGTAGTAGTATAGAGTAGCAGCAGCAGTTAGTATAGGAGTAGGAGTAGAGCAGTAGTAGTAGTAGTATAGAGAGTAGTAGTAGTAGTATAGAGTAGCAACAGCAGTTAATATAGGAGTAGGAGTAGAGCAGTAGTAGTAGTATAGAGAGTAGTATGAGTAAGAGTAGTGAAGTAGTAGTAAGAGTAAGAGTAAGAGTACAGACTAGTAGGAAGGATAGCTTAAGTAGTAGTTAAGTATTAGTAGCAGCAGTACTAAGGATTTGATATTGACGACCACTGCTAGTAAGCATCAAGACAGTGACAACCACTGCTAGTAAGCATCAAGACAGTGACAACCACTGGCATGTGCTAAAAGTAGTAAGCATCAAGACAGTTACAGAGTGGCATGTGCTAAAAGTAGTAAGCATCAAGATAGTTGAAAGTATGCAGTGTAAGTGCCATGGAGCCCAATCAAAACCAAACACAAAACATAGAACAAAACGCAAATAAGAAATAACATGTGTACTTGCTGCTAGAAATTTCATGTTCATCACCAGCACCATGTAAAAAAATCCTGCAAACTGTATTCTTAATTTCTAATCCATTGACAAATTGATATCCCGATACCTCAATTTTTGAAACTGCCACTCAGCGTTATTTAAAGCTTAACGAAAGCCCAAGATCCGAGGCTGGTGATACCAGCTTACAATTGGAGCACAGAGTTTAACTCGACTCTCAACACGACTTAACCGAACTCTAAACTGCACAAGAGGTGTTATCCCCGGCGACATACAAATAATGAGTTAGCAGAGCAAGTTCTGATCTGAAGCAGCTAGTGTTGAAGTTTTTTATCGAATAATCAGTAAGGCTAACGGTGGAAGAAATATCTAACGGTAGAACAGATGTAATTTTATCCAATTTGTTTTCCATTTGCATTCCATAATCCAAAAGCTGAGAGTTTTGTTCAGCAGTAATGTAATGTCAAAGAATGCTTCAGCTATTCACACTGAAACCCACAAGTCCAGCAAGCAAAACTTGGGAGCTACGAGCCTCCGACAGCATAAAGGATACAAAGTTCCTAAGTAAAATCATGCAGTAATACAATAGCAAGTTGTCGTGGTTCTGATGTCTTTCATCTCACAACTCAATTACCAAATTTTCCACAAGATTAACTGAATCAATTTCTCCTAAAAATCAACTTAAGAGAAGTGACTCCCAAAGGTCTGGTTTGCAAAACCCAGAGGCATAGTTTCTTTTTTTATTAACATATATGAATATAAGACCCGTCGACTGGGATTACCAAGTCCTACGGGGTCAACTAAGATTTTCAAGGCATCAGGGAGCCAATTGGGATCGACACAGCGAGCCGTAGAGGAGGATAATCGAACGGTGATCACAGCAATCGGCAGGCCGCAGCAAAACAAACTGTACAGACGTAGACAGTAATATGAATGAAACCCGTAGCCACGGCAGAGAAATGATGGGGAGATCTCGCCGCACAAATTGTAGAGCGACTAGGGTTTACTCACCGAGGAACGAAGAGATCAGTCACCGGATCTTGAGCTGCTGTTGACCCCGTGCAGCCCCGGTAGAGGAAGGTTTTGGCGGGGGTGACCAAGGAAGGGAGGAGCACCGTCTCTATGTTCCGTCGTCGGGGGCCGGGCGCTTGGGGCCGGGTGCGGGCACGGGACCGGTGGCATGGTCGGCGGCGGAAACCCTAGGCCCGCAGGGGCGGGGTGCCTGGGGCTGGGTGCGGGCGTGGGACCGGTGGCGTGGCCGGTGGTGGAAACCCTAGGCGCGTAGGGGCGGGCGCCGGGGGCCGGGTCTGGGACACCGGGGGCCGGGTGTGGGCGGGCGCGGGCGTGGGACCGGCGGCGGGGGCGGTGGTGGAAACCCTAGGCGCGCGGGCAGCCTGACGGCATCGTCGGTGGAAGAAGACAACGCCCAGACGACATCACTCCCGTGCGTCGTCCTATTAATACTCCCTCCTATTTCTAGGGGCGGTTCCTGATCCAGCCGCCCCTACAAATACATTTGTAGGGGCGGTTCCTGATCCAACCGCCCCTACAAATAGTTTCTATTTTTAAATTATAAATTTTATATTTTTTATATCATGAAAACACAAAGTAATATAAAAAATTATGTATATGCACAAATATAATATTTTGTATTATTCTATATATGAATATATATATATATATATATATATATATAAACAATTGTAGTCAAAACAATATAGAAAACAAAAATTAAAAATTTGAATTTTAAAACTTCGACTACAATTTTATGACATTAAATGAAATAAAATGAAAATGTTGTAATAAATGAAAATAGAGTGGATATTCAAATAGAGTCATCTAGATGTTGCAAAGGGTAGTCTCACACACATGCATAAAATGTAGTCTCACACACATACAAAAATATGTAGTCTTACACACATACATAAATATATAGTCTCGCACGCATGCATAAATGAAGTCTTACAAACACACACTTACACAAACACTCCACGTTCAACAACTAGCTAGCCCGCTGTAACGACTTTCCCCTTCACACCTTTTTGTTCCCATGGCATTATGTCTTTGGGAAGGTTCTTTTCGACAACACTGATCTTCTTAGGAAAGTCTGTGAATAGCGGCATCTCATCGTAGTTATTGTAAGCTTCAACATCGTCCACGCCATCAACTCCAATAATGTGTTGTTTCCTGGAGGCAACCACGTGCTTTGTCTTCTTCTTCAGGGGGAGGTTACTTTGTGGGTCAGACATATAAAAAACTTGTGTGACACATGAAGCGAGCACCCAAGGGTCATCTTGGTAGCCTAGATTCTCGAGGTCTAGGACTCTCAATCTGATCTCGTTCAGTTGGTGTTGTTTGATCCAGCAGCATCGAAACAGGGCCACCGTTATATCTCTTCCATAGTCACGTTCCCATATCTCTTCAATGATGCCAAAGTATTGGATCTTTCGCCCTAATCCATCGAGAGCCTCTATTCGAACGCCGATGTTTTGGTTCACATATTTACTATCCTTTGTGTGGGTATAGTACGTGTACCCATTGATGTCATAAGCATTCCAAGATGTCACTTGTCTCGATGGCCCCTCCGCCAACCTACTGATGGTAATAGAGTCTATGGTTTCTCTAGGCGGTATGTTTTGGTCCTTCAACCATGTAGTTAGTCGTTGCTTATGCTGTTTCATGACCCAATCATCTGAACGACCATTTCTCTCCGCCATAATGATAGCCAAGTGTTCATCAATATATGGTTGCATCAGTTGTGTACTCTGCAAGACACTGTAATGCGCCTGACTCACCTCTTTGTAATCATGGTCGATGAACACTTTTCTACCACTGGTGCCCTTCCCAGCCAGCCTACCCTTGTGATGAGAATCGGGTTTACCAATCCCTTTCTGTACTTTTAGGTACTCTTGACAGCACTCGATGACTTCTTCAGTACTGTAACCCTCTATCATGGAGCCCTCTGGGTATGCTCGATTATGCATGTATCGACTTAAAACCGACATGAACCGCTCATAGGACCACATTTCATGCAAGTAGCAAGGGCCAAGCGCCTGTATCTGATGAACCATGTGAATCATGAGATGTGGCATTATATCAAAAAAGCAGGAGGTAAACACATCTCCAGTTGGTTTTGTGTCTCCACCACAAATTCATGTAGGTCACTCAGCTCTTCCTTGCCAATCGTCTTCTGTGAGATCTTCGAAAAGAAGTAGCACATACGGGTGATGGCCATTTTTAAGAACTCTAGCTTTATAGCCCTAATTGCAATAGGTAGAAACACTGTCAGCATTACATGGCAATCGTGAGCCTTGCAGTGTGTTATTGACAAGTCCTTCATCGACACTAGCTTCTTCACATTTGCTGAAAACCTAGTCGGGACTTTGATCCCCCTTAGGAAAGTGCATATAGCTCTCTTCTCGTCTGGTGTTAGGTTGAAGCATGCCGCGGGTAGAGTGTATTTTCCATTAGCCTCAGGTACCGGGTGAAGCTGTGGCATCACATTTAGCTGCACCATGTCTTTCCGTGCTTTCAGACCATCCTTTGACTTGCCTGTGTCCATCAAGGTAGCAATGAGACTCTCAAAGACATTCTTCTACACATGCATAGCATCAATGGCATGGGGGACCTCCAAGTCTGGCCAATAATGCAGATACTGAAAGAAGATCGATTGTTTCTTGAAAGATACGCCTTCGACAGGAGGTGTGCTTCTATCTCTATTCGTCCCATCTGGATTCTTCTTTCCATAGACGACGCGTATGTTTTTCACCATTCTGTACACATGTTCTCCGTTATGATGTCTCTCCGGAGGGGGTTCAATCTCTAGGGCATTGTCATAAAATCTAAAGAACAATTTGCTGCGGTACTTGTGACTTGTCTTTAAGAAGCGCCGGTTCCTTAGGTAAACTATCTTCTTGGATGCATCCAGGTACACCCATGTAATACCATCCAAGCAAACCAAGTATCTCGTCTTCCCTTTGATCTGACTAGACAAAGCAAACAGCGCGGGGTAATCATTGGAAGTAACAAATATTATTGCTCTACATATGAAGTCCTCCTTTCAGAATGCATCGTACATCTGCTCCCCATGCCTCCATAGCCTCTCCATTTCTTGCATCAAGGGCTCGAGGAACACGTCTATACCAATGCCTGGTTGTTTAGGGCCCGAAATAAGAATAGTGAGAAGAAGGTACTTTCTCTTCTGACACAACCATGTTGGGATGTTGTACATGGTCAAGATCACTGGCCATGTGCTGTGGTTGCTCATCCTCTCATTGAAGGGATTCATTCCATCGGTGCTTAGGCCAAACCGTACATTTCTTGGGTCATCGCTGAATTCTTTGTGTTTCTCATTAAACCTTTGCCACTGACTACAATCAGCCGGGTGTGCAATCTTATCATCATCCACCTTGCGCTCATCATCCCACCATGTCATGAGTACGACTTCTTTAGGGTTTAGGAACATACGTCTCAAGCGATCGGTCACTGGCAGGTACCACATTACCAGGGTAGGAATTCTTCTCTGCTTTGCATCGTTGCCTAATGGAGTGTCCTCTAGGGGCTGAGATTCTTGTACCACCTTTTTTGTACCCTTCTTATTCCTCTTTTTCACAGTGGAGGGTTCATCCCCACCGTAAAGGTCATTGTTCTTGTACCGACTGGCCCCACACCGGGGACATTTATCCAGTGACTTGAACGTTTCGCCACAAAAAAGTATACAGTGGTTGGGGCATGCATGTATTTTTTCAACCCCCATTGTCAATGGACTTATGACCTTCTTCGCTTGGTATGTGTTGGTGGGAACTGAGTTTGGTTGTGGCAGCACCCATGATAGGAGATGCAATAGATCATTGAAACTATAGTCTGACCAGCCGTACTTAGCCTTCAGGATGAGCAGCTCAAGCACGAAACGTAGCAATGTCCAATGTGTCGGACAGCCCTTTTCAACACCATACACAGTCTCCTTCGATGCTTTTGTCACTCTTTCTAAATTTTCTAGACCTTTTGGACTATTTAGTAAAATCTCTGGTCCAAGGGTTCGAATCATGTCCTCTAAATCATCTTCATCTCTGACACATGCTCCACCATCATTATTGGCACCACCTTCGTCGTTACTATCCCAACCACTAGCATCACCACCTTGTTCATTACCAAACTCGAAATCCATTCGTGCATCAAGCTCTGCTGAATATTGGGACATGGATTCTATGGTTTTGTCGTCGTATTCCTCCTCATCCTCATCGTTAACAATAACCGTTTCACCATGATGAATCCACACTGTGTAGTCCTCAACAAATCCTCGCATAATCAAATGTGATCTGATGATAGTCACATCTGTCCATGCCATACGGTTCTTGCAATCTTTACAGGGGCAAATAATTGTATCCTTATTCTCTTTCAATGTCGTTGCATGCTTCGTTGCGGCTTCAATAAATTTATCCACCTCTTCACGGAAACTTGCCTTGAACCTTAACGAACCATACATCCAAGAGTTCCTGTACTCGATCTTTTACAACAACAACAAAACAAACATTAAAGGACTACTTATTCAGATATATATAAAAATAAATCAAAGTAATAATTATTTGAGAATAATTGTATATACCTCAGATATATATGAATATAAATCTAATATAATTACATGAAGCATACAAACACACCATGGTAGAGGAAAATTAATTAATGGCCCATTTATCCATAAATAATTAAAATACATATTTATTGATTACAATAAACAATTTTAAAGATAACAATTAGCAATAATTATACTTTACCCAATATCTTTCATACAAACCCTAGTCCAATTTTATCAAATAGAAATTTACAAAAACAAAATTAATAAAAAAACCAAACCCTAGATCTAGATCACATGCACATGAAACATCCATAAAACTAACTAATTGTTCACTAAAATCAAGAAACATGGACCAAATAAGGGTATGATCTTGTTCCCCTCCCTAATTTACCCTAGTACATTTAAAAGTTGGGTCTAATTTGCTCATAAATAGCTCAAGCACCATAGAAGAGAGAGAAAAACAAAACTCTAATTACTCACTAACCAACCATTAAAACTTCAAAAAAGTGTGGAATAGCATTTTCTTACCTTCTACAACCTCTCCACCAAAGGATTTGAGACTAAAACCTTCCCCCCTTAGTAGAGCAATTTTTGGGAGGTGCCCAAGGCCTCCCCACCTTTCTTTCACGGGTTGGAGTGAGTGACTCGAGGAGAAAGAAGGTGCTGCATCTGTTTTATATGGGGGGCATTTGTAGGGGCGGCTGGTGATTGAGACGCCCCTACAAATCGGAGTTATAAATACGAGGCCATTTGTAGGGGTGGCTCAATCACCAGCCGCCCCTACAAATACCATTTCTAGGGACGGCTGGTGATTGAGCCGCCCCTACAAATCAGGTCCCATTTGTAGGGGTGGCTCGTAACACCAGCCACCCCTGCTGTTCCATTTGTAGGGATGGCTGGTGTCTGGGCACCCGAGCACGCCATTGTAGGGGCAGCTCCATCACCAGCCGCCCCTACAAAAAAATCGAACCGTTGCTAAAAATCGTTTTCTACGTAGTGTTATGGCAAAGGTTAAACTAGTTACAATTTAATTAGAACATAGGGAGTATCTTATAATACTTTGATGTTAAAAAAAGTCACCATGGTGCGATATGAGCATAACTCAGCTAGGTAGGTTTGTTGTAGAGCAACGTGTCCATCCGTTCAAGTCGTTGGCATGACAGATACTCATATTTTCTAAATTTATTTTAGATTTTATTAACGCTATTTTCTCAACAGTAGGTGATATGACTATCAATAACAAGACAGCTAAAGGCTCATATGTGACTAAAAAAGATTCATCATGTTCAGTCCAAGGCAAAAGAAATTACTACAATAATTAAAAATAAAGATCGATTGTTATGACGATTGTCCAAGCTCGCATGTGCGGGGGATGAGGGAGAAGGTAGAGAAGGAACCATGCCGAGGAGCTGGTTTTGGCTTGTGTTTTCCCTTTATTTTCTATTTTTGTGCTTAGGATTTGGTTTAGGGTTCAAAATGGAATTTGAATTTGATTCAAATCCTCCCAAATTAGTAGACAAGCATAGAAAGCAGAAGGCAACTCAAACTCATGAATGCTTGAATACAACAATTATGGTATGTGTAATTTAATTATTATCCTAATTTAAATTATGTATATTTTATTCTTTTAAACAATGGATTTGTTTTGAAACAATTTTGACTAGGTTCTTTGGCCTACTTGGTTAGGATATGTACACAATGTCAAGCAATAGAAGAAAATTTTGGAAAATTCGCATTTTGCATTTGGGTTTCATTTGTGGAATGTTACAACTACTCATCCCAACAAGTCCAAGTTCTCAAGTGAGTGTCAAGTTGTATACATAAGAAGGGATTAACATATCAACTATTCATCATTTTTATTAAACTAGGTTATAAATATAGGTATAACATTATGTCAGGAGTTGTTTATTTGTAGCAAGTAGTTCTAGCAAGTTACACAAATTTCTATGTTTTTTTCTTGGTTATAATGACGTACCGATTGCCAATTTCTCGTCGCCTTCTGTTGGCCATCATAAATACTAGCCACTGCTGCCCGCGCTTCGCTGCGGGTGATGTGTTTGGTATAGGTGGCTCATATGTTTAATATGTTCCTCATCGCGTTGGTACGAAATGTTGGTCTATTTGATACATTAAACGGGTAAATATGGGAAGAAAATGTAACATGGCTTCTTTCATTACAATGTTGTAAACGAATATAGAGGTTGATTGTCATTACATGGTGCCTATTGTAGGCCAGCAAATCAATGACATGTTAGTGTAAAGAAGTATTTGATGGAGTTGGGCTCAAGCAACTAAGACACTTAGATTCAAAGCACAACCTTGGCTAGGATTGCATTATAGGTGGAAAGAGCAAAAACTACAACACAAGTATGCCTCTTAACATGAGGATTTATAAAAGAGTGAATTAGGATCCACTCTTCTTAGGCAAAACTACAACACATTTCATAAATCTGGAATCACACGAAAGACTACACGGCGTCGAACACTAAATTATACCAGGATTTAAAGTTACATGGTTAAGAGCAACCTAGTACAACCAAGGCTTAGTCCAGAAGTCGGGATAGACGAGGGCAATGGAGAAACAACAAGATAATGATTATCCAAAACATGGCGTATGACCAACAGATCCAGAAACAGGAGACTGAGAAGTAAAACATCATTAACCCTAAGACCAAACTAACCAATGGTAGACTTGAACTTCTTTGAAAACCAGATCCTTTCTTCTCAGATTACGCCATCACCTCTGTCAGACGAACCTAGTTCCACAATGACGACTGGATCTCTTAGCTCTGGTTCAGATTCAAGAGGGACGAGGATGAAGGAGAAGAGGAAGGACCAAGGGCATCTTATAGTGGCGAACGTAGATAGGGCGCAGCGCACCGAAAGTGGAGATGGCATGGATGGGAAACACTGCTGGTTCATGCTGTGGGGATACAGCCGCCATGGCGTTCTTCTTGCGCAAGCGAGCGGAGGGGGATAAAGGAGAGGAGAGAGGGTTCGCTCGATGAGGGAGGCGTGCGGGCGGCCTTGTCCCCAAAAGAAGAAAGAAGGGAGGGGGGGTCCAGTACGGGGACGAGGGCGAGTATCAAAAGCGGACCGGAGGACGGGAAAAGTAGAGGCGCACAGCGCACGAGGACGGCGAGTGCGGCATGATGTCGTGGCCATGCGAGGAGAAGGTGCTAACAGGGCCCGACACCGACGGCGTCCGTGGGGCACGCGGTGACAGTGACCTGACATGTGTAGTGTGGTAGAGCTGGGCACAGTGCTTGGTACTTGACATCCACTCAGGCTTTTCTAAGCACTCCCTACTACCTAAGGCTAACTTTTCCTAGGTGTTCTTCTTTCCTTCCCTTCCTTGTCCACAATATGCGCCAACCTTTGTATGAAGTGAGATCGCAACATCTTTTCAGAATTATCTGAACCATGAGGATGCCAGTGACCTCTGTTTAGGCATGGCTCCCTTTGCTTTGCTCTGTTGGCTATGTACACCACACCCTAATACCCACATCTTTTTTACCTTTTTCGGTAAAACTATACCGTACTCGAGTGTTTCTCGAGCGGTGAGCACTCAATTTTCTACGGGTACGATCCAGAACCGATCCAGCACGGACAGCCGCCCGCGCCTGTGCACGACGCGTGCTCCAGAGTCCAACGCGCGTCGCCCCGAGGTGCATGGTCTGGTCCGCCTCTGCACCGACCAGTTGCAGGTGCATGCATGGCGTGCTGTGGTGTGGTAGACCAGACCAGGGTCACCCGCTGCCATCAATCACCTCGCCCGCTGCATGAACCTATGCATGCATAACTATTTGTAGCGGTAGAGAAGTTTGACTTAGAAAAAAAAGCAAAATAAATTTGTTCACGGTAGAGAAGTTTGACTTAGAAAAAAGCAAAATAAACTATAATTTGGATTAGAGGGAGCAGTGGTCAACTCTTTATGAGCAATTCTAGTAGTCATTTAACATTTGGGTTGCACGGTTGGATGTTCTCTCTTCGTTTTCTACAAGTAAAATAATTGGATAAGAGTTTTGCAGCCCCTAAATGGACTTGTTTGGTTCATGGGCTCATGGGCAAACTCAGCCGAGCAATCTTTAGTCTTTGATTCTTTGCACTGTTTGACCACTTCAGCTGTCATGTTTTCTTAGCACCGTCTCACATGCTGTAGATTTATTTTATAGCCACAACTTCTCACTATTGTGCAGTCCAAAGTTTTCGTCAGGAGTCCAAATTCTCCGCCACAAGAAGTGTGGCTCGTTACACTTGATGACTTGACTAAGCTTAGCCGTGGCAACAGTGGCGGAGCCGCAGGGTATGCCGGGTATGCACCGGCATACCCTACAAAACCGGCGGCAAGTAGTATATATATACTATATAATATAGTGTATACGCTGTATTTATAAAAAATAAAAATGAAAAAGCATACCTGGACACCATCGCTTGATGACGGGAGGCCCATGTAACGCGGTCCACTCGGCAAGTGAACCCATACGGTATGCGCGCTCTGAGTCTCCGACTCTGTACACGACGTTTCAGTTTCCTAATTTGAGTACGGAGCCACGGAGGAACACACCACCTGCGCCTGACGCCCTGACCGGGTGAGTCGAGTTGGTGCCGCCCTTGGCCCCTGGTGCCTGCCGGCTGCCGCCCTCCGCCCTGCTCTGAATTGGAGGATCGCCGTCTATTTCTCGCACGTCTCGTCTGCAATATTTATGGTAATTTAAACTTTGTTCTTCAGGTTTTTATAGAAAAGTATTGTTTAGCCTTTTGAATGATTGTCTAGTCACTTTCGTTGAGCGAGATGTTTTTTAAAGTTGATGAAAATGATATAGTCAAGACATTCATGTCCCTTTGTAAGCGTCGAATAAACCGGTGAGAAAAATAGCATTATAAGTCTCTGGTACCCTTTTATGGCTATATTTGAACTATTTATATTGTATTTAGTGGATGGTCTGAATCTAATCCTTGAATGTATCGAATCATATTGTAAAATTTACAATTATTATCGAATTGCTAAAATGGATTTACCGAATTGTATATGAAAATTTTTGAGCGGCATACCCTAAGCTAAAATCCTAGATTCGCCACTGCGTGGCAAGGTTAAGCATGAAATAAACTATAACCAATGGCACTCCTAGCTACAAGTATCAGGGTTAAATTTAATTAATGTACCCGAAAGATCCCTTGATACAATCTTGGATTCTTGGTGAATGAGCATCTATATATGCAAGCAAAATGCATGCATCTATATATGCTAACGATCTTTCGTGTTCTAATCGGCCGTGTGTTCGTGTCATGTTCTTGTCTGTCTCGTAAGGGCGTCGCGAACACGGGGGCGTCGGTGCGGGTGGCCCACGACACCGAGAAGGAAGGCAAAGGTGAGAGGCAGCGGAACCGGTTTCTTTCTTTCCAGTGCGGCCTTCTGCTGCTTCGGTTGGTTCTTGCGGCTGAACTGAACCCTGTGAGGTTTCTTGGTTTGCCTCAGGCTACTTGGAGGATAGGAGGCCAGTGTGCAACATGGACCCATACGTGGTGACCTCGCTGATCGCAGAGACAACCATCCTGTGGGAGCCCAGCCACTCCAACGGCAGCGGCAAGGGCAGCCGCGGCTCCTTGATTCTCCGGCGGGGACTGACCTACCTCTGTGTGAGAGGCGGGCTGCGTAGATGGCAAATGAGACTGACTGCTGTCAGAAACTTGAGATGCCCATAATAATAGCTAGCGGGTGATGTGCTTGGTATAGGAAAAAATTTGAGAAATATGGCTCATATGTCTAATATGTTTTCTCATCGTGTTGGTACGGAACGTTGGTCTCAATATTGTAAACGAACATAGAGGTTGGTTGTCATTACATGGTGCCTATTCTAGGCCAGCAAATCAATGACATGTTAGTGGAAAGAAGTATTTGATGGAGTTGGGCTCAAGCAACTAACACACCTAGATTTAAAGCACAACATTGGGTAGGATTACATTATAGGTGGGAATAGCAAAAACTACCACACAAGTACTTCTCCTAACGCGAGGGTTTATAAAAAAGTGAATTAGGATCCACTCCCCTTAGGCGAAACTACAACACGCATCCAACAACTACGGACGACAACAACGGTAAGAGTACAATACAGGAGGACAGCGACGAAAAGCACTACTACTACGGGTACAGCATCTCAAGGCAACTAATCTACCTTGGAACCACACATCTTTATTCCTATGCTCGGTGGATTCTTCTACCGCCCTGGCTATGGATTCGCATCTTCTCGTGGCAATGGCTGAGTGAGAGGAACCAAGGGTTCTGCTTCTAACACTTCCGAAGGTGGAGGTGCTGGCAGGTTCTGCATCACCGGTTCTCCTTCCTTCAGGCGGGTATATAGGGATCCCCTCCAAGATCGGGGCATCCTGCCTCTCATCAACCAGCGTCCTCCGCTTGGCCCTAGTGAACAAATAGGCCTCACCCAGCTGGTGAACATGCCGATCTTCGGCCTCCTTTAGAGCTTCTGACATGGCAGTCTCCCGGCTCTCAGCAGCTGCAGCACTGGCATGCGCTTCGGCGAGCTGCACCTGGAGCATCCGAGTGAAGATCTCGGCTTCTTCGGCGCACCGGAAGCACGCCCTCAGCTCCAAGGCTTGCCGATCATACTGCTCATCCAGAGCAAGCAGGTACGTGGTCAAGTGCACCACGGTAGGACTATCTTCTTGTGCATCCCGCCCTTTTAAAGCCTCCATGCGAGCCTTCCATGCCCGTCGATTCCTATCTAAGGGTGGAAAGAACCTCATGGGGGTACGGGTAATGGGCTCTTCATAGAGCTGGCAAAGGTATCGCAAGGCTTTACAGGCCACAACCTGATAGGTGTCGGTGAAGCTAAACCCGGTTGTAGTCACACTCCAGGCTTCGGTGATGTCGGGGAACTCTTCACTCTTCCCAATGTAGACGGTAACCTCACACCGATCGGTGCCATGCTTCTCATACTCACGGCCCTCATACTCGGGATGATCTTTGACTTCGAGCTTTTGCAGGGTGGCATGCAGGATTCTAGGAAAACCCTCAATGTTCAGGCAGTAACTACTAACCCAGGCTCCTGCCATTTCTGGCGGTGGCTACAAAGAAGGGCTGAGCAAAAAGCTTGCTCAAAGGGAAAACCTAAGCGAGCTAAAGTGCGCCGAGTGGTGGTACCAATGGCTAAGCCAGGCTCTGCTTATAAAGGCAGAGCGGTCTATGGTCCTGGCGCGGTTCACTTAGAACTGATGAAGATCACTACTTTTCATCTTTGTCCTACAAGCATGTGTACTGCTTTTGTTTTCCCTTCCCATTTTAGCTTTAGTCAGTGCTTCCGTGGAGGCTTCTAGTTGTTCAGTGTCCATAGCTAACAGACCTAGAGATTGCTGAATTCTATATACATTCAATTTTCATGGGCGCATGCATCTTATGTCTTATCATAGGCGTATCCATCCTGGCTACTAAACATCTCTGCTTATTAAACATGTCAATAGGACTTTGGTTCTTTACTTAGCAAATTGTGTTCTTGGTATGGGTAAAGGACATTGAAGTGTTAGTATTTTTGTGGGGATGGGTGCTAGTTGGTCTGAAGCCACTACTGGTTTAAAGGCGTGCATGCATGCACTGCTGTTGCCATTGGTCCACTTTTGATGTATTCTCGTAGAGAAAGGACATGCCATAAAATTTTACCTTCTCACAAGGAGATAAGAACGGGTACAGCTAGGGGCACCGGCCATGCATGCAAAGCAAGCAAGGGCCCAGCAGCATGCACGTACGCGTACTCGCATGCGTGCCGACCACCATGCTAATTAGGCACCGGCCATGCAGGCACACCGTCCGTCTATTACATGCATGGATGCATGTGTAAGTACAAATGTTCCTGCATGGTCGGTGGATTGTTTTTATCTGATGGTAAAGAGGAGAGACATTAAATGTGTTCACCTGCCCGACTTGTTTTTATGTGATGGTAGCATGAAGGAAAGGCATTAAATGCGTCTACCTGCTTTCAACCCACCATGCGTAGGCGAAGATGTCGGACTACACCAAGACCAATGACCACTCTACCATTACAATCACTCGCTCCAATGGCGAAGGACCCGATGCGCGTTCTTTTATTACGAGAGAAAACACTGTTATTTTACTAAAACAGTACGCCGAATAAGTTCTAAGCGTAAACGAACAGGGCGTTCGGTAACATTCCCGCAAGAACGTGTGCCACAAGACCGCGTGCCCAGGCGAACATTTCCGCAAGAACATGTGCGGTTGGCCACAAGACCACGATAGTTGTCATGTGCGGGGACAGAAAACAGAGCTGGGACGCGCCCAGCAATAAAGCATCCGTTTGGAACACAATGAATTTGCAACAGGAAACTAAAAACAGAAACTAGTTTCCTTACAAAAGATATCACTTCACATATGGAGTATATGCCAGTTCAGATACTGTAGTCTTCAGTGTGAGTGGAAATACGGGCACAAATGCCAGTTCAGATACTGTAATCTTCAGTGTGATGAGTGCTCAATCAGCCATCTTCAGAACAAGACTGCTGAAGAGCTGGAACCAAAAAAAACAAGTGGCAATGGCTAATTTCAACAAGTTCAAGAACTGCCATGAGTGAAGTGGATAACGTTTGGGCAGGATTGCTATACAAATGAGGGGGTGATAACTGAATTCAACGAATAAACTATCATGCCTAGTGGAGCCACTGGGCAGCTTCAGATTTCCCCAGTGCCAAGTGGTTTCCTTGAAGCATCACCAGAAGCCCAAACTTGGTAGTCTTTAACAAGCTGAAACAACAAAATAGGAAATCATTTGAAAAAAAATATAAATTTAAAGACAAATATGGAAAAGTTGCTCATGAGTCACGACCATCCCTAGACTCAACGTAGTTCCATCTGGCAATTAAACATATCTTTCCCCATATATGGGTCTTCTTTTTAGGTCATCTAGTTCATCATGTATTAGATAGCAAGCAGAACTGAAAACTGTTGCGGCTGATTTGTTGTGAGAGAAAAACACTGTTCCGATTGAAAAAACAAGCTGAAAAGTACAGATTATAAGAGAAGCGAACAGGGCCTCATCATTGATTGGCCAGTAAAAATAGATAATGTGGCATGAACAAATGCTATAGGTAAAATAGAGCAACCTTGGCTTAATAGGAGTCTTTTAAAAAAATGGAGAACTGTTCGATTTACAATAAAGAGAGGTAATTCTAGAAATATAATTTCATCTCAAATTCCTATATCAGTATTTTATCTTATAAACCAACTCATTCTTTACTGCTCTAACACAAATTCTTCTAGAGTTGTAATCCGAAAGAAACATGTACTGCAGCTTGGAAGAAAGAGTGAAGACTGAACTGAAGAAAATGTTAATAAAAAAGTAGCTATGGCACGTCAAATAAAATTAAACCAACCTGCTTTAGAAATCTTGGAAGCATGACTCTGAGTAACTGTTCAAGCACGTGCCTGCCACTTGATTCAATGGCTTCAACTGGTATTGCTCGAAATGGAAAAGGTATATTGATTGCAACCTGAAGATTATCAAAATAAGCTGATTATTGTGTTCAAATCAATGATGATTAAACTATGCAAGCTGGGAGCTTGAGAGTGCCTACCTCTATTGTAGTATCTGATGTAAGCTGTTGAATGGTCGAATCTTGCGACCTGCTGCTGCAGAAAACCCTATTCGCCATGGAAGCTGCATCCCACAGCAAATCAAGTCAATGATATCCTGGAACCAGGGTTAAATAGTTTATTTATATATGGAAAGAAACCACTATGGATTAGATGTATTAAACTTTGCTGGATGAGCTAATATAGGTCGACTATGAAAATCTGCAATTATGCCACTAAATATTTGCCTTTCTTTGTCTATCAGAACCATACAAACTTTCCAACAAATTATTAAGTCAAAGAAGTTCGGCAAAAACTAAAAAGGAACTAAGAATAAGATTGTCAACGAGTTAGTTGACACCTATGAGGATATGCCAACGAATTATGTTTGATTTTTGTCCCTTCTCAAATAAACAGAGCATAGAATCACACAAATAGCAGACAAGGGTTCCTCATGCTTATGTGGAATGGTTTCTTTCAAAAAATGCTTATGCAGAATGGCTTAAACTTTAATTTGATGGGCCCTTTGGTTAGGTGACCAAAGACTATGTCATAGTAGAATGAAGCTTTTTAAGCCAAAACAGAACGTTAATTTTATAGGACCTTACATGTTTGCTGCAGTTGGAAGAAGAGGGATATTCTTTTAAAACTCTTAAGTTTTTAGTGTATCAACCAAGTTGTGATCACAGCAGTGATGGTTGGCCATTAATAGAAACATAAATCAAAGGCTGTAAGCATCACAGCATGGGATTAGCCATTACAAGCATCAGAAATCAAAACGCATTCCGTTGCATGTGTGTGAGAAGTTTGGCAATACCACTGTGGGAATGATACTCGGCGGTTTAGCATCAACCGCTTTATGTGACATGCCAATGATAAGCATTTTCAGCTTATTTGAGCATTGATTAGGTAATATTATGTAGAATCCATCGACTGAGCCAGTGATTAACAAGAATCAGCAATCAGGCAAGTATCTAGTGAGAACAACGAACCTTACCTGAGAATTTATCATTTTGGGCCTCCACGAGCGGTGACCCCTCCAGCTGCAAGCCGAACCAAATAACCATATCAGCGAGACACTAATCGGCTAATCGCTGCTTAGAAAATAAACAACTGCCGCCATTACTGAAGCCTGAAGTTTGTATGGCGAAAGGTACCTTGCAGGAGAGGAGGCGAATGCAACAGCCGTCGGGTTCCTCATCGACGCGGACGAGGAGGACGGGGCAGACCTCAAGCGCGAAGAAGCGGAAGCGGTACACGTAGCACCGGAAGGTGGAGTCGTCGACGCGCTCGATGCGCTCGGCGTCCAGCACCGAGTACTGCCTGGCCGGCAAGCTCATGTACTCCGCTGCAGGAGGCAAACAGGCATGCATCTCAAGCGACCCCTCAACCAGCGAGCAAGTAGAGACCATGAAGTCTGGGGAGAGCTCGGGAGGGGGGAAGGCTCCGGGTACCGAGCGGGCGGGCCAGCTGCTGGACGGGGATGTACTCGGAGCTGCGGGCGACGAACCGCGCCTTGGGGGCAGACGATGACGACGAGACGGCGGATGATGACGAAGAGGAGGAGGAGGAGGCGCGGACGACGGCGCGGCAGCGGCGGAAGGCGGCGGGGAGCGGAGGCGGCGAACGGAGTGACGCAGCCATTGGGCGCCTGCGTGCGTAACTGTGCCGTGCGCGGCCGCGTCGTTCGCCTTGCCGGTGAGTGGCTGCGGGCGGTTGCGTGCCGTCCCCCACGAGAGGAGACGAGGAGCGAGGGAACTGGGCTCAGCCAGGAAAATGAAGTAAGCAAGCAAGTGTCACGGGCTTCTGCATGCATGCAAGGAAGGCCCCCAGCGGCATATGAGGATGCGTGCCGACCATATGCTAGTTAGGCACCGACCATGCAGAATCCATCGTCCTCTGCTAGACGTCATCGTCCATTTGTGTGTCGTGTACAATCAGCAGGAAGCCGTACTTCATTTAATGGATGCAGTTGTTTTATCTATCTCATCTGAGCCGTGGAATCTCTATCTAACGCACCAAATAAAAAGAGCATACGTGGACACCCTGTGAGGCCGCCGATTCGACGTGCCTTCATATCTTTAATGCGGCCTTCAATGAAGATAATTCTATATTTTTAAGGTGCATAAATAGAACGAGTCATTTTGTTGGCATGTTAAGATGATTGTGCCAAGAGAGGAGGAAATTGATTAGCCCAGTAAAGACTAACTAACATATTCTGGTGCAGTAATCAACTCATGCTTAAGTATCAAAGTTTCTAGTATCAGCAATGCCATAATAATTGTCAAACTTAACTGGATCATGGAAATCAATCCACAAGAGCAATGGGATTATTTTGGCAATATGAGCATGGCTCCTCCATTAACTTTAAAAGGACAGTATTCATGATTTTCCTGGCAGTGACCAATTTTTGCTAAATATCATGCATGCGTAGAGTCTATTTATACGAACAGTTTATGGATCAATGCATCACATTCGAGCAGAACACATCTGCCAGGAACATACAAGACGAAGCATTCATTGGTTAGAGCATGGAGAAACACACACTGTACAGCTATTATTTTCTTCCAATGTCTTCCAATGCTCATTACGAGTATAAAACAGCTATTATTTTCTTTCTTTCTTGTAAGATTAACCAAGAGGGACACTGATGATGAATGTATAGATTCATGACGTCGGTTTTACGCTTGTTCTAGTGCCATTAATTCTGTGTGTTTATGCATGTACTTAACAGATTTTCTTTTCCTGTGTGAAAAATAGGCCGAGCAGTCATGGATGAAATGGATAATCATATTGTCCCTGCACATGGACAGTGCATCTATACTGATTGCCAGGGACGATTTAATCATGCTGATCCTATGTGCTATTGCTGTGTCCATAAAGTCCATAATGAAACTCGTTGCTCTCCCTTTCTAAATGAGTGCCAAGAAATGTGCCCCACAAAATGAATTAATATTCCTTGAAATAACGTACGGAGTATAATTCCTATGTGGGAGTTGCGTATGCGCAACGGGAATTGAATGAATAAAGACGCAGTGCAATGTGTGTTGCTGCTTTCTTGCATTGGCTCATGAATGTCATATACTCGTATCTGTTTTATATAAGAGCACGACTGCATGGATTACCTTAAACTTAGGAGCTTTGTCACGGTGCTTGGGAGGAACCCGTGGAAAATTTTCCGTTCCATCTGAGGTGGAAAGAATAAATTAAAAGTAATTAAGGGTAATTTGGTCGTTGAGTGAATACTGAGTTTTTGGCCAAACTTCTCCTTTCTACATACTCCCTACGTCTTCAATCCCTTTTTATCTTTGTGTTAGAAAAACAGGTAGTCCTTCATTTACGTGTGCGCATGGTATGCATGGTCATTTCACACCGATTTTCTCTTGTAAACCGAGACTTGCTTAGTCCGTACGTGTATATATATATGGTGTGCTGTGGGTAGGTCTATAGGAGAACAAATTAAAGAGAGTATTGAACAAGACTCGTGCAATCCTAATATCTCTGTTGACGTCGAAGATGACCTCAAGCCAACACACCGGCAAGGGTCTTGGACGTCCAAAGAGGTTACACACAACCTGCAACGTAGCAAGAACACAGCGTAATTGACCAAACCGATCTAGAGACTGATAATACCAATGTAGAGCCCGTTCTTGGCTGAAAAAGCTCCCGAACTTCTCCTGGTAAGACCCGTCAGGTTGGAGCACGTGGAGGATCTCCTAGGACCAGCAAGGCCGCCTAGGATGCCGCTGAATCTCGTCGGGAAACTCAACGAACAGCAGGAGGGGTTGAGAGAGGGGTAAAGGGTTGATAGATTATGTTTTTGACGATTGGATAGATGGGAACTCAATCGGCCATGATCCTCTCGTATATATAGAGGGGATGGTCTTATCCCAATAGGAAACATCTTCAATACACATTCTCTAAGTTTTCCACGTCGAAAATTACCAAAAACCGACTTTTAGGCGCAACCTAGTCGGTTTCCAGGGAGAAGTCGGCTAATAAGCCGACTTTCGGGGGGGGGGGGGGGGGGGGGGGGGTTGTGAACCGGCCTACTCGTTGGTGGCTCGCCATCTTCTCCGCGCATTTCGTTCGTTATTTTGTCGCGCCACTTGACCTCAAACATGTCCACGATGTTTGTAACTTGTTCGTGGTGCCCAAAACTACCTTGGAACATTTTTGAATGTCAACATATGCTCCCTGTTTTCAAGTGAACGATGCATGAACCTGAAAATACTCAATTAAACAAAATAAAACTAAACAACGACGATACCCATCTCATCGGTTGCTCAGCGAGTTCCCCGTTGCGAACGCTGTCAGGCGAGCTCCCCGTCGCGAATGCGGCTCCCGGTGGCGCCCATCCCTGGCGTGGGTATGGCTCCATGGGAAGAAGAACCTGGTAGATGATGACACGTGGGTCTCACATGTCACCCTCTCTAAGGATGTATTTGGATAGTCTATTTTAGACAGTGTTGCTGAAGAAAACAACAAAATTAAGTATGGGATGTGTTCTTAGATAGTATTGTTGAGATGCTCCGACACTTTGTGTTTCGTGGAAGGGCGGAAGGCTGACCTGCTCCGTTTTTTTTCTTCTCTGCGCCACGTGGGCATGCTCTGTTGGTTGCCAAGAGCCCAAGATTTTCTGCCGCTGCCTGGCCGCCTGGTGGGATACTGGGGTGTGGTGCGCGCCAAGGTTGGAATTGTCAGCTGGGCCGGCGGCCGAATCTGCAGATGGTGGGCGCCGAGCAGCTCATGGTGGTCATGGGTTGCGAGGTTTTGCATTCGCCAGTTTCAAGGCCCACAGCGCTGAGCAAACAATCCAAGGCTCGGAATCATAACGACGAGGCGCAGCTTGACTCTAACAGAGGCACAAACAAATATTTGATTCTTCTAAAAATAATGAACAGTCAACCACTTGATCCTTCTTAAATTTATAAATTACAGTGTTATAGCTTAAACTTCGTTTCTTCTAACATGTGCATTTACTGTTCAACCGACGAAAAAAATGATGAACAACCAATCACTTGATCATTCTTGAATTGCAGTCTTATAGCTTAATCCACGTTTCTTCTGACATGTAGATCTGATCATCGATTGCCCTGAACTGACCCAACGAATTTAACATGTCAATACACTTTTTATGCAGACTTGGTTAAAATTAGACAAATTTGACTATGACAAAGGTGAAACTAGTTACAATTTAGAACATAGGGAGTATATTATAATACTTTGGTGTTAAAAAAAGTCGCCATGCTGCGATGTGAGTATAACTCAGCTAGGTAGGTTTCTTGTAGTGCAACTGTCCATCCGGTTCAAGTCATTGGCACGACGGATACTCACATTTTTTCTGAATTTATTTAGATTTTAATGACGCTATTTTCTGAATAGTAAGCGATACGACTATCGATAACAAGACATTTGAAGGCTCATGCGTGACTAAAAAAGGAGTCTTCATGTTCATTCGAAGACAAAAGAAATTACTATATTAATTAAAATTTAAAAATAAAGATCTATTGTTACCACGATTATCCAATCTCGCATGTGCGGGGAAGGAGGAAGAAGGTATAGGAGGTACCATGCCGAGGAGTTGGTTTTGGCTTGTTTGTTTCCTTTATTTTCTATTTTTGGGCTTAGGATTTGGCTTAGGGTTTAAAATGGAATTTGAATTTGATTCAAATCTTTCAAAATTAGCAGACAAGCACAGAAAACAGAAGGCAACTCAAACTCATGAATGCTTGAATACAATAATTATGGTACGCATAGTTTAATTATTATCCTAATTTAAATTATGAATGATTTATTCTTTAAAACAAGTGGGGTTGTTTTGAAACAATTTTGACTAGGTTTGACCTACTTGGTTACCATGTGTACACATCAAGCAACAGAAGAAAATTTTGGAAAAATTCGCATTTCACATTTGGGGTTTATTTGCCGAATGTTACAACTACCCGTGGCAACAAGTCCAAGTTCTCATGTGAGTGTCAACCTGTATACATTAGAAGGGATTAACATAGCAACTATTCGTCATTTTTATTAAACTAGGCTATAAATACAGATATACCATTACATACTGATTGCCAATTTCTCATCGCTATGTGTTGGCCATCATAAGTATGCATGCAGCCTTTGATGACGATAATTCTAGATTTTTAGGGTGCCTAAATTGAACCAACCAGTTTTGCTGGCATGTTAAGATGATTGTGCGCGTCGTTTGTATTGTTAAACTCTTCTTTGTAATTACAATGATGCGTAAATCTTTTGCGTATTTCTGAAAAGATTGTGCCAAGAGAGGATGACATTGATTAGCCCAGCAAAAACTAACATAATCTTGCAGTAATCGGCTCATGCTTAAATATCAAAGTTTCTAGTATTAGCATTGCCTTAATAATTGTCAAACTTAATTGGATCAAGGAAATCAATCCACAAGAGCAATGGGATTATTTTGGCAATATGGCTCCTCCATTAACTTTAAAAGGACAGTATTCATGATTTTCGTGGCAGTGACCAATTTTTGCTAAATATCATGCATGTGTAGAGTCTATTTATACGAACAGTTTATGGATCAATGCATCACATTCGAGCAGAACACATCTGCCAAGCACATACAAGACGAAGCATTCATTGGTTAGAGCATGGAGAAACACAGACTGCACAATGATGTACTAGTGTTTCTTTCGTTGCTACTCCTCCTCGGATGCTTTTCCATTCATGCGGAATGTAAGTGAAATAAATAAAAATGTCGCTTCCAATGTCTTTCAATGTTCATTACTAGTATAAAACAGCTATTATTTTTTTTCTCATTAATTCTTCCAAAAATACATATTTCTACAATCTATTAATTTTCTTTCTTGTAAACCAAGAGGGACATTGATGAATGTATGTATTCATGACGTCGGTTTTACGCTTGTTCTAGGGCCATTAATGTATTTATGCATGTACTTAACATATTTACTTTCCTTGTGTGAAAAATAGGCCGAGCAGTCATGGGTGAAATGGACGACCAGGATTTCGGTGCACATGAACAGTGCACGCAAACTGATGATTGCAACCCCCACGGACAATATCCTGGTGATCATTCTCCGTGCTATTGCTGTATTGGTGATCAAACTCTTTGCTCTCCCCAGCTAAGTGAGTGCAAAAGCGGTTGCCTCAGAAAATAAATTAATGTTACTTGAAATATTTTACGGAATAATTAATTCCTATGTTACTTGAAATATTTTACGAAATATTTTACTTGAAATACAACCGCTGTGCATTGTGTGTTGTTGCTTTCTTGCATTGGCTCATGCTGTGTCATATCTAAGAGCACGTCCTGCATGAATTATGTTGAACGTAAACTTCCCTTCCAATAACTAATCGGTTTGTAGAACTAATACATTGATATTCAAAGTATCTCGATCTTATTTTGACACTAAAAACTACTGATCTTGTCATCCAAAAACAAAAAAAAAAAAATCCTTGTAATTCTCAGGGTAGCCCAAACTAGAAACTATGAATGAGATAGTTTTCATATCTACAAGTCATATACATAGGCAATACACACACAAAATCATATTCTCAATGAACAGTTTTTAACATAGATTTTTTTGTCTAATCATCTGGTTTCTCCCTCCTACTCCCTCCGTCCCAAACTATAAGTTATTCTAATTTTCTTGGAGAGTCAAAACGTCTCAAGTTCGACCAAATTTATATAATAAAATAATAATATTTATGATACCAACTAAGTATCATTAGATTCTTTATTAATTATATTTTCATAGTATACCTATTTGATGTCATAATTCTCTACAGTTCTATGTATAATTTTGGTAAAATTTGAGATGTTTTGACTCTTCAAGATCCTTAAAATGACTTATAATTTGGGATGGAGGGAATATCATCTACCTAACACATTTGTTTCTATTTCTAATGCTACCTCACCATATTACTTAATTGTCACTCAGGTTTCTGGGTTGGGTAACCTCGAGCTAGCGAAAATGATGCACGTGCCCCTGATTTGTTCTCATCCTCATGGGTTAGAGGGTTTGTTAGCCGACGTAATTAACGTTCGGATCATCTACGGATCTGACGAGTGATTGCACAGAGACGTTCTAACTTTTCTGAATTATGTTTGATTTTCTATATTTTCTTCTGGCCGAGCGGAAGTTAGCGCCCGGGCGTCCGGCCTTGCGACCCGTCCGAACGCAGCTACGACCCGTCCGATCCTTGCTATAGGAGTCGTCCGATCTCAACTACGGAACCACGGAATAGCGTAACAGAAGGAGCGCCCGCCCGCTCGCGTAACGGAACCACGGAACCGAAGGAGTGCCCGCCCATCCTCCGCCGCGCCGCCATCCCACGCCACGTCGCCATCATCGAGAAGAAGGGGAAGGCGCGGCACCCGCCTGAGCTTTTGGTTCGGATGCCTAGCCAGCGTCGAGAGAAGGTGGAGACACCGATGCGAGGTAGCCTAAGGCGAGGAGGGAGCGAGATGCAACACTCGATCTACTGTTGAAACATCCAGATGCAACATTTGTAACATACATCTTAAGACAGATGAAACACTTGAAACATGCATATGAAACACTTGCAAAAACACCTCAAAACCATTGTAAAACATACGCAACATCCAGATAAAACACTTGCAACATATGTGTGAAACATATGCAACATCCAAATAAACACACTTGCACATACGTCTGAAAAAACAGATGAAACATTGGGAACAGAAGCTTGCAACATATGTGTACAACCATTGCAACATATGCAACATCCCGATCTACTTTTGCAACATCCTTATGAAACATTGAAACATATCAATGAAACATCTAAAGCACCTGAAATATAGGCTTGCAACATGCGTTTTTCACCCTTCTTCTTTCGTACGACGCAGCGCAAGCGGGAGATGAGCAGGCGGAGGGCAGTGCTATCATGGCCCTTCTGGAGGCGAGCAGAGGGGTGGCGGGGACAGGCCGCCGAAGAGCTTTGGCCGGGATGCGGGTTACCGCCGTCGCTAGCGGGCGGAGGGGAAGGCGGGGACATGCCAACGATGGCACATGCCGCCGTCGGGCTCTGGCCAGGAGGAAGGGGCTGGCCGCAGGCGCAAGTGGCTGCCAGCGAACTCTGGCCAGGCGGGTGCGGGAAGAAGGGACCGGCAGGGAGCTCTGGCCTGTGCGGGGGATGGGGGATAGGGGTCGGCGGTAGGCGCAGCGACCGACGGCGGGCGGAGGCGCCGCGGGAGATGCGCAGGATGGAGGCACCACAGGGAGTGGAACGAACAGCCGGGGATTTTTTTTTTTTCCTTTTTTTGTGGCAGCACGTCCGGGTGAGAGTCAAGTGACGGACGTCCTTATGGTATCATTATCAAATGACGAAAGTTAATTTTCACGAGGTTTATCAGGGATGTCATGTGCACGCTTGGGGACTGATAAGGTGGTGGGCTGATGGCACCTGACACGCAACCAGCCAACATTTCGCGCTTTTTGGTAAACAAAAAAGACTGGAACGCGTATGCGGCTTCCTTTTTTTTTACCATGTTTCGTGAGTTTGGGCAAGGCTTGAAATAATTAGCTATGTGGACCCCATCAGTGTCCTTTCTTTTTCTGTTCTCCAGATTGATGCGCGTTCGAGGGCCGAGGCCAACAAAAATGAAAGGTTTTACACTCAGGTGTCCAATTAGTTACAAATCGGTTTGCGTGTTTTTTACACCAAAGTGTAAGGTAAGTATAAATCGTTATTTGAGGAATTGGAAGCTCTACAACAACAGTTGTTAGCATTACAACTGCCCCAGTAGGATGAGGATGTCTGGAACTATGTTTGGGGAAATAGTTCATACTCCTCTCAGCGGCTTTGTAAATTAGCCTTCAGCAATGCTGATGCACACCCGGCCTTCAAATGGATATGGAAAGCCAACTGCACTCCTAGAATAAAGTTCTTCGCATGGTTGATTTAGGTTGACCGTCCAAACACTAAGGATATGCTCAGAAGTGTAACATACAAGATGATGCCCATTGTGTACTTTGTCCTCTTGGTCTGGTTGAGGACCCGGAGCATCTTTTCTTCTCATGCAGCATAGCCCGGCGTTGTTGGCAGCCCCTCCAAATTCAGTGGGATGATCAATTGGGGCTTTTCCCGCGCATTGCCCAAGCAAGAGCATATTCCAATCTGCCATTCTTCATGGATCTGGTTATGATAGCTTCCTAGGAAATTTGGAGAATTAGAAATGACAAAACCTTCCATGGAAAGCAGCCCAGCTTTAGTACTTGGTTAGCAAATTTTAAATTTCAATGTAATCTGCAGTCAATTAGATTCAAAGGAGACCTGAGGTCCTCCTTTTGTGCTTGGCTTGATGCCTTCAGTTAACTCCCATGTAAGAACTCCTTTTTCCTTATAATTTATAAATTTTGCGGTACTGTGGGGATCTCCCCCACAGTCTTTTCAGTAAAAAAAAGTATAAATCGTTGAGAGCTTTGTACTTATAATCTGAAAGTTTATCTCTTAAAAGTTGGGTTGTTTGTGTCAATTCAAATTTGCCATCAGCACAAAAGTTTGGGAGTTGAGAGCTTTGTACTTTTAGTTTGAAAGTTTATTTCTTAAAAGGTTGTTTGTGTTTGTACTCATGTACTTATAGTTCAAATATGAGACATCACATATAAACCAAATATAGTCTTACAAAATGCAAATAAGTGAAGTACAATTCATGTAATTCGATTCTTTCAATTAATTTAGTTAACCGAGAATATGAACCCAAATAACCAAAAGAGAATATGAACCCAAATAACCAAAAAAGTCTGGTTTCTTGTTTTCTAGAATCGAACGGGAACCGATTTTTTCAGTTCTTATTATTGTGGTTTTGCTTAATTATGCCCACCCTTAAGTGGGGGCCTACGCTAATGGCTTGGTCATAGACTAACTGACATGTCTATTGCATGGTCCCCCAAGTGTCGTGCACTCGCCCCGCACGAGTAGCCCGTCCCCACGCACCGGCGTCCCATGGCCCTTGTGCACTTGGCGAAGGAGTGGGTGCCGTCTGAGATGACATGTTACATTTTTTCTTGTTTATCTAAGAGACGATGCCTAGACAACTAGCGGAGTGACGTCTCGTCGTCTACACTCCACACCTACTCCATCAGTCCAAAAAAGTACAATCCTCCCTTTCCAAAAGAGTCAAACGGTTTCAAATTGAATCAAAATATATAAAAAATGCAAAGATTTATGATATCAAATAAGTTAATCGATTAATTATAAGATATATTTTTGTAGTAAATATATTTGAAGTTATACAAATTTAGTAACTTTGATTTGTTTAGAAATAAAAATTATTCCTGACCTCTCACCTTGATTGATTCAATGGGTTCTTATCGATGACATGCTTAAGTTGGTGATGGCGGGTTCAGAAATCTGAAAAAAACTGACGTGGCCCATGATGTGGACTCCGTGTGGTGCCTACTGTGAGAGAGACCAAGAGATAGTTACCAATATAGCCTCCGGAATAATCTTTTTCACTTAAATAGCTAGCAAATAGAAAAATAAAAGTACCTAAAGTACCAATGGTACTTTTACAACCATTGTAAAAGAGCTCTCTTATCATGTACTAGGCTTCATAAAATCTTATATCTGGTGCTGCCTTGATATGTCATCGCTTTTAGTGGAGTGACATTCCAATGCTTTCATGGTCCTGTTAACTCAACGCAAAAGAGTTGCATAAGCTAGCCTACTGGGGTATCATCGTTGAAGACGAGGACGAAACCTGATCAGCTTGGAATAACCTAAATGTGAGGTAGTAACCAAATCCTATGTAAAATTTTTTAGAGCTCAAGGGACTGTGCTATTGTCCATATGCATTGCAAACTGGCCTAATTCCAAACATGATTTCATACAGGGAGTACACTCTTGGTCGGCACATAGCCGAGTGACTACTGAAACAAAACAAACCACACCTCCCGTGTCTGTTTGATAACAATTCTTTAGCAATTCTTGCAGTCCTGTTGTGAGCTTATTAGACACCCTGGTACTCGTCGTCATCTTACTTTGGCAGCTCCTATAACACGCCTAGCAGCCGCTTAGAAAATTTCCTAAACTCATCTTGTTTATATGGGGAAATAAATTGTTGGTTGCGTTGATTCATCACCTTTGTCATGCATATATAAATTGTATACCTGTAGCAATGAACATGCACTCAACTAGTAGAGGAAAAAAATGAATCGTTACCTTCATAGCCAGTGGTAGGTGGGCAATTTTGTGAAAAGTTGGCAGATCTATTGAACCCTGACCGTTGGATTTGGTTGAGTAAGAAGAGAGAATGACTGAAAGATGATCGGGTATGTACATCTGCTTGTCTGGGTGCATACATTGGTGTGGACGTAGTAAAGGTTATCTCTGCAAAGCAGGTAATTACGGGGTGGATCTAGGATATATAATTGTAACTGGTGTTTTATTGTGATAGAGATAGAGATAGAGATAAAGATAGAGAAGAGATAGAGTAGAGATAGAGATAGAGATAAAGAAGAGAGAGATTATAGGGATAGAGAAGAGATAGAGATAGAGTTAGAGAAGAGATAGAGATTGTAGGGGTAGAGAAGAGATAGAGATAGAGATAAAAAAGAGATAGAGATTATAGGGGTAGAGAAGAGACAGAAATTATAGGGATAGAGAAGAAATAGAGATAGAGTTAGAGAAGCGATAGAGAGATTATAGGGGTAGATAGAGATAGAGATATAGAAGAGATAGAGATTATAGGGGTAGAGAAGAGATAGAAATAGAGTTAGAGATTATAGGGGTAGAGAAGCGATAGCGATAGCGATAGAGATAGAGATAGAGATAAAAATGAGATAAATATTATAGGGGTAGAGAAGGGATTATAGGGGTAGAGACGGGATAAAGATAGAGATTATAGGGGTAAAGAGATAGAGATAGAGATAGAGATAGAGATAGAGATAGAGAAGAGAAATGACTGTATTTATGATTTGCATGGCAGTGATCAAGTTTTGCTAAATATTGTGCGCGCGTAGACTATTTATACGAACAATTTATGGGTCAATGCATCACATTCGAGCATAACACATCTTCACATAACATAGAAGACGAAGCATTCATTCTTCGGAGCATGGAGAAACACACAACACGCAATGATGCAATGGTGTTGCTTTCGTTGCTACTCCTCCTCGGATGCTTTTCCATTCACGCAGAATGTAAGTGAAATAAATAAAAATATCGCTTCCAACGTCTTCCAATGCTCATTACTAGTATAAAACAGCCATTATTTTTTCTCGTTCTTACCAAAATACATATTTCTACAATCTATTTTCTTTCTTGTAAGATTATTGTATTCAAGCATGTTCATGACGTATAGATTCATGACGTCGGTTTTACGCTTGTTCTAGGGCCATTAATTCTGTGTGTTTATGCATGTACTTACTTCACAGGTTTACTTCTCCTGTGTGAAATATAGGCCGAGCAGTCATGGATCAAATGGATAACCAGAATGTCCCTGCACAAGGACAGTGCATCTATACTCATGATTGCCACGGACAAGTTCAGGGTATTCCTATGTGCTATTGCTGTGTCCATAATAAAACTCAGTGCTATGCCATTCCAAATGACTGCCAAAGAAAATGCTCCGCAAAATGAATTCATATTACTTGAAATAATGTACGGAGTATAGTTCCTATCTGGGAGTTGCGTGTGAGCAACGGAATTGAATGAATAAAGACGCAGTGCAATGTGTGTTGCTGCTTTTAATTCTTGCATTGGCTCATGGATGTGTCATATACTCACATCTGTTTTTTTTATAAGAGCACGACTGCATGGATTATGTTGAACCCGTGGATTTTTTTCGGTCATCTGCTGCGCCACCTGGGCTTGCTCCGTTGGTTGCCAAGATTTTCTGAGCCCCCAGTGGGAGAGTGGCTGGCGAGCCTGTAGGATACTGGGATGTGGTGGGCTGGTGGCATGGGGATCTTGTCGCAAGCTTATCAGCTGGGCCGCCCAGCCGAATCATCTGCAGATGGAGCGCACCGAGCAGCTTCATGGGTTGCGAGTACCCTTCGCCAGTTTGAGCAGAACTCCCGCCTCTAAATAACTATCGCAGGTGTGCGTGTCACAAATTTAACTCGATTTATATAAAATATATATAATATTTGTATCTCTAAATAAATTTATTAAAAAATTAGATTCAAATATCTTTTCAATAATACTAATTATTTACCATAAATATTAATATTTTAATATATATTTAATCAAAATTGTTTCTCGGTAAGCGAAAATAACAGATATTTAGGGACAGAGGGGGAAGGCGGTAACCAATTTCTTAGGGACAATGAAAGGATCAAGATGCTCAAGAGGAGGTGAATTGGGCTAATTCTAAAATTTTTTGCAATAATTAAACCCTACATTTAACCCACTTCACCCCTTGTGCCTAGAATGTGAAGCTATTGATCTACCGCACGAAGGTTTAGCACCCTAAGTTTCAATCCTACTCTAGCATGGCAATTCTAAGAATGTAAAGACAAGAATTGAATTGCTCAAATGTAAATACTTAAAGTAAAGAGAGGAGAAGGAACACGGCGATGTTTTACCGAGGTATTGGAGAGTCGTCACTCCCCACTAGTCCTCGTTGGAGCACCCACGCAAGGGTGTAGCTCCCCTTGATCCGCGCAAGGATCAAGTGCTCTCTAAGGGTTGATTCTTCGACACTCTATCACGGTGAATCACCCACAATCGCTCACAACTTGAGTTGAGTCATCCACAAGCTCCGCCGGATGATCACCAAACTTCCGATCACCACCAAGCATCTAGATGATGGCGATCACCAAGAGTAACAAGCACGAACTCTCACTCGACCACGACAAGCCTAATGAGAAGGGTGGATGCACACTTGCTACTCTCTTCTTGCACTAATGAGGCCTTAATCTTAGATTCTTAAATCTCAATCACCTCACTAGGCTCTTGCTCTCCTAAGCACTCTCAAGGGTGTTTCTCAGCTGTTGAAATGGGCAAGAGACCTCCCTTGGATGAATAGAGAAAGTATTTATAACACCTCATTCAAAACAAACCGTTAAGAGGTGGAAACACCACTCTGCGGGGTGACCGGATGCCCCGGTCAGTTCTCCCCGCCACTGAGCTGTTAAGTTGTGATCGGACTGTGACCAGCGTCCGGTCATAAAAACTACTATCTAGAACCTTACTGAAGTTGACCGAATGCTGGAACCTAGAGTCCAGTCACTTCGCTGCTCAGCGTCTGGTCAGTAGCCGGAACCTGACCAGCATCCGATCAGCACTGATCGAACGCGTCCGATCAGGATTCTCCCTCTCTAGAACCTTACTGGAGTTGACCGTACTCTGACACCCAGCGTCCGGTCACCTTTCACTCAGCGTCTAGTCCCACCAGACGACTTCTGCTTGATCAAATGAACTGACCGGACTCTACTGCCAGCGTCCGGTCAACATTTGACCCTCCATTCACTTCCAACTCGAAATCATATGTGAATGAAGTTTTCTCCAATTGATCTTAGGGTTACTTAGGAGCTACCTAGTGCTAGATTTGATAAGTGTGCACCACACCTAACCCACTAGACTCACCTAGGTCAAGCTACTAGTCCATACCCCCCTTAATAGTATGGCCAAAGGAAAAATAAAGTCCTAAACTACTCTAAGTGTCTCTTCAACACCAAACGACACTTAGAACTAGTCCATCCTTAACCTTGTCGTCCATCCTTTGAAAACCAAAACAATTTCCATCGTAGGGACATGACAACCATGGTTGCCCAATCAATTGGCATTACCATGACCTAACTTAATTTGCCTCTACAAAACACACGTTAGTCATAGTAATCACGTATTGTCATTAATCATTGAAACCCAACTAGGGGCCTAGATGCTTTCAGACAAGTTATTGTGCGATGGTTTGTGCTCCCAAGCGAGCGCGCGACCTCGCCCGCGGCCACCAGCAACATGCCACCTCGCCGTACCACCCGCCCTGCACTTCCACCCATTGATCCTGCCCTTCGCTAATCTTTTGCCTCCATCAACCGGCCACTGATGAGACACCCCGCCCCCTACGCCCAAACCGTCACCACCACCACCACGGTTGGTGGTGCTCCACCATCTCGCCGCCCTGCCCACCTGCCACTGGGCCAACCTATCGTTAGAGATCTAGAGCCAAGGGAGACTTCTAAACCCTAACCAACCTTTGGCGTAGGAGGCAACACCGGCATTGGCCTGACGGTCGCACAGTGTTGCAAGCACACGCGACCATCACGTGTTAGACTTTGCGAATTTCTAGTGCTCCAAGGCCTCCAAGCAAGAAAGGAATCATAATGATGATGTGCAGTGACTCTAACAGCGGCGCCAAACAAATATTTGATTCTACAAGAAAATGGTGAACAATCAATCACTTGATCTAACGAAAAAATGATGAACAATCAATCACTTGATCATTCTTAAATTACAATCTTGTAGCTTATTAATCCATGTTTCTTCTTCTTCTATGTAGATTCGATCTTCGATTGCCTGGCCTGATTTTAGGTCCGCAATAACTATCGGTCACACGTGGCCTGCATGTATGATTCAAAACTCGACACAACCTGATCCAACATGGACAAACCCGACAAAACCTAAGTAAAAAAGTAAACTGAGCTTCGATGATTAGGTTTCATGTGATGGAACCTGCTCATCTAGATTTAAGCCCTTGATTTGACGTGGGTGATTGTATTTTTCTAAAATTTTTAGGATTTAACGGTGTATCTTGTGACCTCTTGTGGAGCAACTTCTTTGGTAAAGAAGTTGTTTTGGGGAAGCTATTTTAGAAACAATTGGCAAAAGGCTCCTATGGTAGTTTTGCATTAATTTATGTTAAATTTGTGAGCATGAACAGCTCTGGTTCTAAAAAATAGTTCTAGCTCCTTCAGACTTCTTGTAGGGAGTTATTTTTAAATAACCATTTAGTACGGTTCCAGCCAGAATCATGTCAAAGGGGCCCACTTTTAAATCTCACTCGTAGCGAGTAAAAAGATCAATGGGAAACACACACTAGAACTCTCCTCTCAACATCTGGAGCTACTCCCATCATTTTAAATTGTAAGTTGTTTTGTCTCTTTTAGATATAGTTTTACTATATATTTAGGTGAAAAAGCCATAACGACCTATAATTTAGAACAAAGGGAGTAGTTATTTTAGCTCTCTTCTAAGTTAAATTCCTCTCAGCTTTGATAAGTTTATAATAAAATGCACAAACATCTAAAACATTAAACTATATTCATTAGATACATCATAAATGTATTTGATCACTACTACATTCAGACCTATCATAAGTGGTTCGTAAAGCCCATCACTAGCGCTTTTCGGTCTCGGCAGTAGGCTATCGGTGGCGATGACATTCCCATCACAGGCGGTTTGCAACCAGAGGTGATAATAGCTTATCATAGTCGGTTCGTATTACTAGCCAGCAGTGATTTGAATTTTCAAAATTCTAAAAAAAGGGCCAAAAAATAGCAAAAAAAATGTTTCAATATGTTGACGGTCATTAACATCAATTATAAACCGTCAACGTAACCTTCATATATACTTAATTCTATCACCAAACATAGGTATAGGGGTTTAAACTGACAAATTCCACAAGTTTGGGTGAATCTATTTTTTTAGTAGGGTTTATCTAGAAAACCGCCAAGGGGGGACCTATTCATCAAAGTAAATCACGTTTATTCGCAGCGAAACCAACGTGGGAAGGATCTAGAAGACTCCAGGAGGCTCTCCACCGAAGCAGACCCTGAGGGGCTACCATGTGGGGCTGGCCGACCTATGGGTCCCACCAGTCAGCCATCGCTTTGTATGTCGGTTCACCACCACCTCTTAGATTGCATCTACGTCGTTCTTTCAAGTTGGTTTGATCTAAGGGTCCAGAATTAATGCTCCGGCCTATATATACCAACCCCTGCCCCCTCCCTGAAGCCATCCTGAAACCCTAATTCATATTCTCCTCATCAGGATCAGAGCCAGCTATCAAGAGAAGATTAGTTCTCCGTAGGATCTAGTCTTGTAAATAATAGCGAGAAAGAGAGTGAGGGAAGAGTTTGGAGGAGATGCCAGCCTGTCGGTGCTCTCTCTATGGCTTGTACCTTGGCGGATTCAAGTTCTACCTGAGCTTGCTTCTAAGATTCTTTTGGTAATCAACTTCTGATTCAAGTAAGCATTGTGTTTATATTGCTCATCAGGTTTGCGACTCTTTTGAGTGCTTTATTCTCTTCCTATGGGGAGTAAAGTATTAATCGTAAGTGTAAGCGTGGTGCCTAAACTTAGATTAATCATGGATGCATCCTGCATTCTTGATCGGTGGTAGCTCGCGAGGGTGATTCTTATAGCCTCGTTGAATCCTCTGTTGTCCACCTCCCATTTGTAAGGGCACATAGGACGCGGTTGTGAAGGAGAGCATCCTCTACTGGTGTCTTTCCCTAGTAATGTCCCCAGTTGAATAATAGAAGACATAGCTTACCCAAGTCAGAATTAGAGAACCTAGTTTTCCTATTGTCGATGTTTCACCACCGATAGCCTGCCACGGGGGTACCCGGGGCAGTATGTTCGGGCTTCGGCATATGCCAAACTCGATGGTTAACGCGAGAGACAGCTGATTTATCCTGGTTCAGGCCCTCGATCTTAGATCGAGTAATAACCTTACGTCCAATCGGCTTTAGCCTTTGCGTTGGATTGATTGTCAAGTGTTGTGTTGTACAATTGTTGTCTCTCTGCCTCAGGAGCCCTGCCCTCCTTTATATAGTCAGGAGGCCAGAGTCCTAGTCGGTTTACAATGAGATTTCCTGGTAGGATTACTTAATAGTTCTACTACTAAGATTACATGGGAAGAATCCTAGTTGGACTAGATCTTCTCTCTCCCTTGCGGGGTATCCTGTGGGTCCCGCATCGACAAGCCCCCGAGCACTTCATGGTTGAGCTCTGAAAGTCTCGCTTTGCTCTTTCAAGTCTTGTTGAGTAGGAACAAAATGTCATCCGAGTGCTTTCTGGAGTGAAACCTTGTAGCGCTTCTTGGGATCTTCGAGTGGTGAGTGCTTTTTGAAAAAAGTACATCCATCTGGTTGTAGCCCCCGAGCCTCTTGCTATTTGGAACAAGGAGCTGGAGGATCTTGTCTTGAAGTTGCTCTGATTGTTCGTTGAAGTTTTATGAAAAAGAACTCGAATATGGCTCGTTCCGGGTTCTTTTTGTCGTAATGTCTTGAAGTGGTCTGCGTTGAGGAAGTCTTTTGGTGACGTGCGCTTTTTCGAAGAAAAAGTGCACTCACTGAGTGTAGCCCCCAAGCCTCTTGCTATTTGGAACAAAAAGTTGGAGGGTCTTGATCCTTTATGTTGTTTTAAAATTTGTGTTCTGAAGTAGTTCCCGAGACTTGGATTATTTCATCATCCGAGTAGTTACGCGGCATGCAGCCTCCGAGCTTATGTCCGGGTTCTTTTTGGTTGGGTGCAATTTTTCGTAAAAATTGCACTCACTGAGTGTAGCCCCCGAGCCTCTTGCTTTTGCTTTGCAAAAGTTGGAGGGTCCAGATTCTTGTCTTCAAAAAATTCTGTGGTTATGTATCCTGCTTTCTCCGAGTTCTTCTTTTTTTAGAAAAGAGGTTGGATGAAGAGTCTTGATGTGTCTTGTATTCTTGGTCCTTTGTCTTTGGTTCTGAGCCTCCGGGAGTAGTTTGAAAATGAAGGCCGAGCTCCCTAGCTTAGTGTTGATTAAGCTATGATGCTGGTCGAGCCCCCGAGCGTATATCCGTGTTGTTTTGTTCAGGAAGAACTCGGATGCGAGGTCTTGGCGTATTCTTTTGATAGTCTGCTATTGTCAGATGTAGTTGTGTGGTGGTGGTTGAGTGTAAATGCCTTTTGTTCACGGGTTGTACTGTGCTGGTATATTCTTCCGAATATGCCCGTCTTCGAGTACTGTTTCTTCTCGCCTGAGTCATCCATTATTGAGTCCTGTCTTTTCACTGTGTCCTTTGTTAGGCTTATTTCGTTGGTACTCCTGGTCCATGTGCGCCGATCCTTTGGCCTATAAATACTGTCCCGGAGTGCTTGTTTTCATCCATTGGACATTCTGTTGAAACCTTCGCGGTTGTGAACATGGTAGTTTGTGAAGTAGAGCAGCCCCCGGGCGTATTTTGTAGTTCCTATGTTTCTTGTCGTAGCTGGAGGAAGTCTTGTGATAGGGATTAGAGGTAGGCTAATCCTACGACAGCATTGTGCCAGGATGTACGTGGTGGTAGTTGGAGGAAGTCTTGTGATGTGGGCTTCGTTCCTTCATCCGGCAGTTCTGGGTTGATCCTCGTCGCCTGTCTTGAGACCGTCCGATGCAGATCAACACCATATCCAGCATCACATCGGTCTTGGGTAGACAGATGCCCGCCGGCCTTCTCTGCTCCATGTTGCCCTGCCGTGCTGCCGATTTTCGCCTTGGATGCACTGCGTCCGTCCTTTGAAGAAAATAGTGTAGCTGATGGCGGTCTGTCCTTCCGAGTAGCAATTTGGGACATGTAGTCGTTCCAGAGCCTAGTCGTGTCCGTGTTCCTCTTTGCTACTTTGCTTTTCGTGGTGCCGAGTTCGTTGGGTCTTGTAAGATTTGTAATCTTCTATTTTTGAAGTCGCTTGTAATGTAACGAATCATGTCTTCTGAGTTGTCTTTGACTTTTCTGTTGTGATCCCTGTTGTTCATGAGACTACCGAGTTCTTTCTTACATAACCGGGTTCTTTTGTTCCTCGTGAGGTAGCCCTTTCTTTCTTCTTGGTTCAACGAGTTGTTCTTGTGGTTATCTGATAACCCTACTGTGGTGCTGTGCGGATAAGTCTGAAATCTGCCCGTTGGTTTGTACCGTTGTGTGGATTCGTGCCCTCCGTCGTTTTAGCTGCGTCGGTAAATGGACCATTGCGTTCCCACGCTGTGCTTTAACGGGCCTTATGGGCCGTTTGTATCACTGAGAAATCTATTTAAAGACCTTTTATCTTCCTTTCCCTTATCGCCCAGCTCTTGCCTTTAAACCCTAGTTCTCAGAAACCCGCCGCCGTCATTGTCGCCGTCGCCCGAGCACCATCATTCTAGCTTCATCCTCCTTAGCGCCTTTTTTGCTTCCGCCAGTTCATGGGAAAGAAGAAGACCGCAAGCAAGTCTCAGGCGACCTTCGTGGACGAGGAGTCATCCCTGTCTTTGATTGAAAACCAGGAGTTCGTGGCCATGAGGGCAGCTCAGAAGGTTTGGCCGGCTCCAACAACCAGCGAAGACCAGCTGCGCGAGCTTGTTAGTGATGGCTTGATCCAAAGCAAAGTCATCGCTGAATGGAGAGTTCTGGGCGAGCATCGGGTTCCGGCCCCGGGTCCTGGTGAGATTGTCCTTTTTGTTTCTTTTGTCCGCGCTAGACTTTGTCTTCCTGCTTCCGCCTTCCTTCATCAGTTTCTTGGTTATTTCAGGGTTAGTCTGAACCATCTAACCCCCAATGCCGTTCTCCATCTTTCTATTTTTGTTCACCTTTGTGAAGCCTTCCTTGGGATCCCTCCTTCTCTATCTCTTTTTCGCTTTTTCTTTCGCCTGAAACCTCAACCCCACCGTGAGGAAACCAGTGCCCTCGGCGGTTGCGGGATTCAGTTTCGCCAGGGTCTCAAAATTAAGTTTTTTGATTATGACCTGGTCGATTCTGTCAAAGATTGGCGTGCCGAGTGGTTTTACGCTGCCAATTTGATCCCTTCTCTTGTCGTTCACTCCGGATCTGGTCCTGTGGTGAATGACCGATGGGACAAGAAGCTTGAGTCACCTGCTGAGATTCAAGCGATCCAGCCACTCCTTGATAGGATTAGCATGCTGAAACAGCAGGGTTTGACCGGCTTTGGTATTGTTTCAAGTTTCCTTCGTCGCCGGGTTCAGCCCCTGAAAGAGCGGGAACATCTTGGCTTTGAGTATTCTGGGGCCGAGGATCCTTCACGCATGGTCCCAGCTCTTTAGCTGACCGGTGAGGAGGTACTCGAGCGCCTTCAGAAGATGCTGAAAGGAGTGAGCGTCATTCCTCCTGCCATCTCTGAGTTCTCGGCCATCAACCCGCCCCCAGCTGTGAGTTGTCTATCTTTTTATTTGAGTTCTTTATGTACTCTTGCTGCGTCCGTTCTTGCTTAGCTTTTCCTTGTCTCGGTGTTTTGTCTTTTTTCGCAGGAGCTTGGGTGGAACTTTGTCGATCCGATCCCCCTTGATGTTCTCCCTGCCGTGGCGGAGACTGGGGATCGTCTAGCTGGTACTTCTGCAATTAGTAAGTCTCAAACTTTTACATCCCTTCCTGGGGTTTCTTTCAGATTTGTTGATGTATATGAAGAGTATGTTCCTCGTCTAGTCCCTCGCGGTCCTCGCAGTGTCCCGAAGAGGGGGCGAATGGACGGGTCTTCATCTGGCTTGCCCGTCTCCAAGAAGCCTCGCAAACCAAGTACTCCCTCAGGTACTCCAGTTGTTGCTAGCATGCTCTTAGGTGAGCACATTTAATACTCTTTGTTCTTTTATTTTCATGTTTCTCTCTTGAACCGAGTACTTTTCATCTCTTTTTCAGCAGGTGCTCTGGTTTCGTTGGCTGAGGAAGAAGAGGATGATGAAGTCCCCCTCATCATGCGGCGGTGAGTTGTTCTTTATATTCTTGTTGCATTGAATTTCTCCTCTTTGTTTTGAATTTTAGTCTTGAACTTTTTTTGAAGTAATCGGAGGTCGGTTGTGAGTTCTTCCGAGGCTCTCGCGCCGACTTCTTCTGAAGCTCCGGGGTCGAGTTCTTTGGTTGCCTCTGTCCCGAGCTGTACCGCTCCTCCGGTGCGGAGTTCTTCCACGGCTCCAGCCCCGGCTTCTTCCGCGGCTCCGTTGTCGGCTGTCCCGCTCCTGTTGCCGGGTGGCGGGGACGTCTTCGCCGTCGTGGTTCCCCCTGCGAGGCTTTCTCTTGGCTTTGCGAAGAAAAAAGTAGTCGGGTGAGTAGATTCTAGCTTTATCTTTTTGGCTTTTATCTTCCTTCCTCTGGTTCTTATTGGTGCTTCCTTTTATCACTTTTCAGTGTTTCGTCTTCTCTAATTTCTTCATCGACTTCTTCTCTGCCTCCCGCCATGCCAACGAGTTCTGAGCCTCGAGACTCACAACATTCTGTTGATGAAGTCGCGGCGGGGGCTTCAGAGCTACCTGGCGGAGTCGCAGACTTGGTCGCTCCGGAGGTAACTGTGGCCGTCGCGCCGGGTCCTTCTGGGGGTTTGGCTCCGGCTTCCCTGGAGGTTGCTTTGGTCGTTCCTCCTTCGCCCCAGCCGGCTTCTCTTTCCCCTTCTCTTGCCTCCGGCGGCCCCTCCTTGTCCGATGACATGGTGCAGCAGTTCGATGCCACTCATCGGTTATCGGAGCTGACCGCAGCCTGGGGGAGCTTGTCGACCCTCGCGACTTCTTTTGGTGAAAAGCTCCAGGTAAGTTTTACTGCCACTCCTCTTTTGCATGTTTGTTTTTCTTCTATCCTTACGCCTTGTTTCTCTTTGCTTCTTTCTGCTCAGTCTTTTTCTCGTGATCATTCTGGCTTCTTTTTCTCATCTGAAAATGAGAGGAAGTTGTCTTCGGAGGTGGATGCTCTGAAAGCCGATCTTGACCTCCTCCGGGCTGAGTTGGAGACGGAGCGTCAAATGTACCAAAAGGAGGAGAAAGCCCTCCGCGCCCGGGTAGTGGAGACAGAGAAATAGAGAGATGCTGCGGTGGAGTCTGTGAGGAATGAAAGCAAAGGTGCCACGGGTTCTGCCTGTTTCTTCTTGTATTTTGACTTCTTTTTCTGCTGACTTGTTCTTGGGTGTCCTGTCTAGCTCTCCGAGTTGAGAAGTAGAAGCTCTCGGAGAGTATTGATGAAATGAGGGCCCTTGTCCGTTCTAGTCATAATAGAGCTGAGGAGGTAATTACTCATGCTGAGGAAGAACTCGCCCTTGCTAAGCTGATTAGGCGTGGAGCTGACAGAGATCTTGTGCAGGCCCAAAAAACTATTGAAAGCTTGTCCGGGAAGCTGGCGACGGCTACTGAGAATTGGAATGCTTTGTGGAAATCTTTTCGTTCAGTAGCCGATGTCCTCCGGACTTCGGCGGATGATGGGCAATCTTGGGCGCAGTTCATTCCCCAAATTCCGACTCGTTTCTAAGAGTTCGCGAAGAGGTGTGCCCAAGTATGTACCAAGAATGTGCTGGCCCAGGTCCGGATCCTTGCTCCAGAGGCGCCTCTCTCCAAGATAGCAGAAGAAGCTGAAAGCCAAGAATATCTTGACATCGTTGAAAGGATGGAGCCTGAGGTCGAAGATTTAGCCAGTAGGGTTGTAGATAGTCTAAATATTGACATTTCCCTTTCTGATGACAACGCCTGACTCGATTGAGCATCCCCTTGTAATGTTACACTCCTTTTTAAATGAAGATTCTTTATTTTTGTTGATGTATTCTTTGCCTGGGTGCGGTTGAAGTTATTTGACTTGCTGAGTACCTTGTCCTGTTCCCGTCTCTGCTCCGTAAAACAACTCTGTGTGTTATTCTGACGAGGCCCTTCGATTTGTCGAGTGCTTTTCTTTTCTTTCTCCCTTGTGATCCGTCGAGTGCTTTTCTTTTCTTCCTCCCTTGTGATCTGTCGAGTGCTTTGTCCGTGCTATGACTTGTTAGATGTAGATCTTTGCGTTAACAACCTTTCTCCTGCGCTATGTAAAACGACTCGGTATAGAATGTTGCCTTGACAAACTTCGGCATCCGAGTGCTTTCTTGAGTGGCGCTTGTGCTTTTGTGAGGAAAAAGTATTCCTATCTGGATGTAGCCCCCGAGCCTCTTGCTTTTCGGAACGAAGTGCTGGAGGGTTAAATTTCGGTCAACTCAGCCAATTTGCTTTTTGTTAGCTTTTAGCTACCCTCATCAGCAAGTTCAAGCGTTTTTTCAGCTATTTTGCTCTTGGTCGGGATGCTCAGGCAAGTTTTCAGCCATTTTGCTTTTTTGTTTCGGGTGTTAGCTTTTAGCTACCCTCATCGGTGGGCTCAAGCGTTTTTTTCAGCTATTTTGCTCTCGGCCGGGACGCTCAGGCATGTTTTCAGCCATTTTGCTTTTTTGTTTCGGGTGTTAGCTTTTAGCTACCCTCATCGGCGGGCTCAAGCGTTTTTTCAGCTATTTTGCTCTCGGCCGAGACGCTCAGGCATGTTTTCAGCCATTTTGCTTTTTTGTTTCGGGTGTTAGCTTTTAGCTACCCTCATCGTCGGGCTCAAGCGTTTTTTCAGCTATTTTGCTCTCGGCCGGGACGCTCAGGCATGTTTTCAGCCATTTTGCTTTTTTGTTTCGGGTGTTAGCTTTTAGCTACCCTCATCGGCGGGCTCAAGCGTTTTTTTAGCTATTTTGCTCTCGGCCGGGACGCTCAGGCATGTTTTCAGCCATTTTGCTTTTTTGTTTCGGGTGTTAGCTTTTAGCTACCCTCATCGGCGGGCTCAAGCGTTTTTTCAGCTATTTTGCTCTCGGCCGGGACGCTCAGGCATGTTTTCAGCCATTTTGCTTTTTGTTTCGGGTGTTAGCTTTTAGCTACCCTCATCGGCGGGCTCAAGCGTTTTTTCAGCTATTTTGCTCTTGGCCGGGATGCTCAGGCAAGTTTTTAGCCATTTTGCTTTTTGTTTCGTGAAAACAACTCGTTGGAAGTCATGACAAGACATACTGTGGATGAATATCATCTTTATTGATCATGAGTATAAACTAATACATATGTTGTTGAAGAGTATTGTCTTTCGTTGATTGTGAACGTAGGTCCCTTGTGGCTTGCATATCTGCTTTTTTTTCTTGAGTTGTTTTTACGCGTAGAATCTTCTTAGCTGGCTGATGTGCCATGTATTGCTGACTTCTTTTCCATCTTCGGTCATTAACTTGTATGTGCCTGGTCCGGTGACTTTTGTGACAATGAACGGGCCTTCCCATGGACTGAGTAGCTTATGTCGTCCATCAGTCTTTTGTATCCTTCTTAGCACTAAGTCTCCAACTTGTAGTGATCGAGGTTGGGTACTCTTGTTGTAGTGCCGTCTTAAGCCTTGTAGGTATCTGGCTGATTGGAAGGTGGCGTTTATTCTGACTTCTTCTGAGCTGTCGAGTTCTAATCTTCTTGTGTGTTCTGCTTCTCCTTCATCATATTGTTTTATTTTTGGGGATGTCCAGATCAAGTCGGCGGGTAGTACGGTCTCTGACCCGTAAACTAGGAAGAAGGGCGAGTGGCCTGTTGCTCTGCTTATTTGAGTTCGTAGCCCCCATACTACTTTCGGTAATTCTTCAATCCATTTGGACCCATAGTCCACTAGTTCTTCGTATAACCTTGGTTTTAATCCGGCTAGTATGAGTCCATTAGCCCTTTCTACTTGTCCGTTGGCTTCTGGATGTGCAACAGACGCATAGTCTATACTGAAACCACAGTCTTGTGCCCAGCTCTTGAATTCTGTAGCTGTGAAGGGGGAGCCTAGATCTGTGATGATTCGATTTGGCATGCCGAAGCGGTGCATAATGTCTTGGATGAACTCGACTGCTTTGGTTGCGCTGTACTTCGCGAGTGGTTTGTATTCAATCCATTTGGTGAATTTGTCGATTGCTACGAAGATGTACTCAAAGCCGCCTTTTGCTTTTTTCAGGGGTCCTACTTGATCTAGCCCCCAGCAGGAAAAAGGCCAAGCGGGTGGGATACAGATAAGATTGTGAGCTGGTACATGGGCTTGTCTTGCAAACATTTGGCAACCTTTGCATTTTCTGACAAGCTCTTCGGCGTCTTTCAAAGCGGTTGGCCAGTAGAATCCGGTGCGAAATGCTTTGCCAACCAGTGTCCTTGAGGCGGCATGATTTCCACAGCAACCTGAGTGTATTTCATTTAGGATTTCTTTGCCTTCTTCAAATGAGACACATTTTAGTAGTACTCCTGATGATGCTGCTCTTCTGTAGAGTTTATTCCCTACTAAAACATAGTTTTTGCTTCTGCGAACAACTTGTGTGGCCTCTGCTTTATCTGCTGGCAGTTTATTTTCTTTGATGTAGTCAATGAAAACTTGGGTCCATGAAATGTTGATTATCAAGATCTGAACGCCTTTAGCCTGAATTTCATGTGTTGTTTCACCAGGTTGTTTGATAGAGGGAACTGATAGCTCTTCTATGAATACGCCGGGTGAAACCTTTGCTCTGTCTGATCCGAGCTTGGCAAGGACATCTGCTGCAATGTTGTAATCGCGTAGGACGTGTAAAACTTCTAATCCTAGGAAGTGTTTTTCAAGTTTCCGTATTTCCGCACAATAAGCACCCATGTTTTCTTTGGTGCAGTCCCAATCTTTGTTGACTTGGTTGATGACCACTGCTGAATCGCCGTATACGAGTAATCTTTTTATTCCTAGGGTAATCGCGACTCGTAGCCCGTGGATGAGGGCTTCATATTCTGCTTCGTTATTTGTAGCTTGCCATAATATCTGAAGAACATACTTGAGTTGTTTTCCTTCTGGAGAAATGAGGAGAACGCCTGCACCGGCCCCGCCTAGTTTGAGTGATCCGTCAAAGTACATCTTCCAGTGGTTGAGGATTGTATCTGATAAGGGCTGTTGAATCTCTGTCCATTCGGCCACGAAATCGGCGAGGGCTTGAGATTTGATTGCTTTCCATGGGGTGAAAATGATGTCAAGGGCTCCAATTTCAACTGCCCATTTGGATATGCGCCCTGTGGCGTCTTTATTGTGTAGGATGTCTCCGAGTGGAAAATCTGTCACTACGGTAATCTTGTGGCTTTCGAAATAGTGGCGAAGCTTCCGTGAGGTAATGAGTAGAGCGTAGAGTAGTTTTTGTACATGTGGGTACCGGATTTTGGATTCTGACAGTACTTCGCTGATGTAGTATACTGGATGTTGCACTTTGTACACGCGCCCTTGTTCTTCTCTTTCTATGACTATTGCTGTGCTGATTACGGTGGGAGTTGCCGCGATATATAGCATCATATCTTCATCTTTCTTTGGAGGTGTCAGGATAGGCGATGAAGTGAGGTATTCTTTAAGTTTTTTGAAAGCTTCGTCGGCTTCTATTGTCCACTCGAACTTGTCTGTCTTCTTTAGTAGTTTAAAGAAAGGTAACCCCTTTTCGCCGAGTCTTGATATGAAACGGTTGAGGGCCGCCATGCATCCTGTTAGTTTCTGCACATCTTTGACACTTCTAGGTGGGCCCATTTCTGTTATAGCTCGAATTTGCTTGGTGCTGGCTTCGATCCTGCACTGACTGACCAAAAATCCGAGTAGTTGTCCTGAGGGAACTCCAAATACACATTTATTTGGGTTCAATTTCCATCTCCACTTCTTCAAGTTTTCGAAGGTTTGCTTTAAATCTTCAATTAGAGTGTCTGGGTTCTTTGTTTTCACCACCACATCGTCCACGTATGCCTCCACATTTTCACCGATTTGACTCCCAAGGCAAGTCTGGATAGCTCTTTGGTACGTGGCGCCAGCGTTCTTTAGTCCAAACGACATGGTCTTGTAGCAGTAGGCACTAAACGGGGTGATGAAAGATGTCTTGCTCTGGTCTTCTTCTTTTAGTGCGATTTGGTGATACCCTGAATAGCAATCGAGAAAAGATAATAATGCAGATCCTGCTGTCGAGTCAACTATCTGGTCAATGCGTGGTAGCCCGAACGGATCTTTTGGGCAATGTTTGTTGAGATCTATGTAATCGACGCACATACGCCACTCGTCCGTGTTTTTCTTCTGTACAAGGACCGGGTTTGCTAGCCAATCTGGATGAAGGATCTCCTTGATGAATCCGGCTGCCATCAGTTTTGTTATTTCCTTTTTAATTGCTGCCTTCTTGTCGGGTGAGAATCGTCGTAGCCGTTGTTTTACAGGTTTGGAGCTTTTGTTAACATCAATTCTGTGCTCAGCCAACTCCCTTGGGACTCCTGGCATGTCGGCTGGCTTCCAAGCGAAGATATCTTTGTTGTCCCGAAGAAAGTTGGTGAGCGCGAGTTCCTATTTTGCCGAGAGGTGAGCACTGATAGTTGCTGTCTTGGAGGTATCGCCTGTGCCTAAGTCGATTTGCTTGACGTCTGCTTCTTTTGGTGGTGCGATGATACTGGGTTTTTTAGCCGGTATTTCTAATTCCTCTTGGCTTGTTTCTGCAGCGATTGCGGCTATTTCTTTTCTTCCATTGTCGGCTTGTGCTTTAGCTGCAATTTGGATCGCCTGAACGTCGCAGTCAAAAGTGCGCTTTAAATCGCTTCGAAGAGAAAGGATACCGTTGGGTCCTGGCATCTTAAGCAGTAAGTACGGATAATGTGGTATTGCCATGAATTTGGCCAGTGCTGGACGTCCGAGGATTGCATGATATGATGAATCGAAGTCGGCGACTTCAAATTTGATAAACTCTGTTCGGTAGTTTGAAGGAGTTCCAAAGGTAACAGGTAAAGTAATTTGTCCGAGTGGCATGGCTGCTTTGCCGGGTACTATTCCGTAAAAAGGTGTGCTTGTTGGCGTAATCATTCCGGCGAGTTGTAGTCCCATTTTCCTTAGAGTTTCTGAAAAGATGATGTTAAGCCCTGCTCCTCCATCGATTAGTACCTTGGTGACGGTCATACCAGCAATAGTCGGATCCAGAACCAATGGATAATGGCCTGCGTTTCCCACGCTAGTCCATTGGTCTTCTCTAGTAAATTGGATAGGATACTGTGACCAATTGAGGTATCTTGGTGTAGCCGGTTCTGCTGTCATAATGGTCCGCAGTGCTAGTTTTTCTTGATGTTTGCTTCTGCAATCCGGAGCCCCTGAGAAAATCACTGCTACCGTTCCCCTAGGTTTTTGGAATCCTTTATCCTCGTGGTTGTCTTCTTCTCTTTTCTGATTGTCCTCTTTGGTGTTTTCCTTACTATCTTTTCTTGTGTATCGATCATTGAAAGTATAGCAATTTCCGATGGTGTGCCTCCCACTAGGGTGCAATGGGCAACGTATGTTTTCAATGTCATCATATCTTCTGGGTTTGGTAAACTTCTTTGATTTGTCGGCCATTGCCACAGTATTGTCTGGTCTACATTTTCTTTCTTGATGTCTGCTATTTCGTTGACTTTGCTTGTCCGAGTTGTCCTGGTTGTTTCTGTCCGGGAATCTCTCTCGTGTTTTTTCTTCTGCAGTAATCATCTTTTCTACTGTTCGTCTGAATTCTTCATTGTTTCTCGGATTTTCTTTCCAGAAGTCTTGAAATTGCCACCTAGCCATGATTCTGTGAGAGAAAGCTTCAATTACTTCTCGTTCGGTTATGTCATGCACTTGAGCCCGTAGTTCACCGAATCGTCGATAGTAATTTCTGAGACTTTCACCTCCCTTTTGCTTGAGTCCTTTTAGTTCTGCATGAGTGATTGGGTGTGTAATGATTCCTGCAAAATTCTCACAAAAAGCTCTTTGCAAATCCTCTCAATTTCTGATAGATCCTGGGTTCAGTTTGTCGAACCATTGGAGAGGCATGGCTTCCAGTGCCATGGGAAAGAACAGGGTTTTGATATCGTCGTCTCCTCCGGCTAGTTCAATTGATTGTGAATATATTCTGAGCCATTGCCTTGGTTCAGTTTTGCCATCATACTTGGAGTGGTTAGACGGTTTGAATTTGTGAGGTAATCGTACCAATGCAAGCCTGTTCGCGAAATAGGGGAATCTATCGTGTGTCTTGGTTTCTTTGAATTCGGATTCGGCACCTTCTTCTGGCCAACTGTCGTTTTGATGGGAACAATCTTGCGAGGTTGTTTGGGTAGGTACCCTACTCCTAGTCTTCCTTGGTTGTTCAAATCGGTGGCCTTGATTATGTTCCTTCCTACTTCCTCTGTCATGGCTTCTACCCGGCCCAAGTCTTTCGAAAGCAGATTTCCTTTGATTTTGATCTTCTTGCCTGTGGGTTGTTGATCTGGCGGGTAGTCTTGATCGAGCTCTCTCTTCATGCGTTCTCGGGATCGTCGATCGGAGCAAGTCCTAGAGCTGTTCATACTTCTCACCGGGATGTGAAGTTGTTCCGAGTTCTTCTAATGCTTCTCGAATCTTATCGTAAGGCATATTTGCCGTGCGTCTTCCTTCGACTTCTCGTTGCGATTTTCTTTTGTCATACTCAGCCAATTCTGACTCATATCTGATCCAAGATTCCCTGCGCTGCCTAGCACGGTGTTGGCGCCCTTGCTTCAACTTATTTTTTCTTTCTCTAGCTTGTTTTTGACTTTCGGTTTCTCCATCGTAGCCCTGGGCAAAGGGTGATATGTTGGATTCCGATTCATCTGATGATCTGACATCAGGTACTTCTGGGGGATTTAACGGTGACCGCGGACGTCGAACCATGAGCACTTCTCATGCGTGAGTCGTTCTGCTAGTGGCGTTAGTTTTCATGCTGTCGGAGTCGCTGATGACTTTAGTAGATGCCTCGGTGTCGTAGATCGAGTCTCCTTCTTGGTAGGGTAGAATAGCTGTTGTTGTTGTGCCGACTAGTTGGGTTCCGCTATCTTCAGGAACAGAACCTGGCCAGTGGATGATACAGTCTTGCGATGTTATCGTTAGCACGAGACCCTCCTGAGCTCCTGTCAGTGGTATCCCGAATCTTGGATTGAAAGATCTTTCGAACTGTTCCTGATAGGATTTTGCCATGTTGTCGAGCCCAAATGGAAAAGAACTCGACTTCTTGAAAGAACTCTGAGGGTAATCCGAGTTGTTTTGGGTCATGCTCTGGAATCTTGCCAAAAAAGAACTCGGTTTATTGAAAACACTTGGATAAAACTTCGCCTTGGTGCTTGAATTCGAATCGGATGCGAGTGGCCGTGAAATCTGATTTGAATCGGATACTGTGAGCTGCGCGAATCTTCTAGTGAGCTGATCCGTTGTAGTTGGTGAAATAGGAAATTCTTTATGATGATCTGGATCTTTGAGGAGATGGCCCTGAAGCTTGCCGTTGTCGTCTGCCTCGCAGATCCATGAGCCGAAGATGAAAGTTGATCCCGTCGGGAAGATTATGTTGTCGAGGTCCATCGAGTTCTCGGATGCAAAGTCGCCGAAATCCCCTACCTGGCGCGCCAACTGTCGATGTTTCACCACCGATAGCCTGCCACGGGGGTACCCGGGGTAGTATGTTCGGGCTTCGGCGTATGCCGAACTCGATGGTTAACGCGAGAGACAGCCGATTTATCCTGGTTCAGGCCCTCGATCTTAGATCGAGTAATAACCTTACGTCCAGTCGGCTTTAGCCTTTGTGTTGGATTGATTGTCAAGTGTTGTGTTGTACAATTGTTGTCTCTCTGCCTCAGGAGCCCTGCCCTCCTTTATATAGTCAGGAGGCCAGAGTCCTAGTCGGTTTACAATGAGATTTCCTGGTAGGATTACTTAATAGTTCTACTACTAAGATTACATGGGAAGAATCCTAGTTGGACTAGATCTTCTCTCTCCCTTGCGGGGTATCCTGTGGGTCCCACATCGACACCTATCTATGCTCCTATTCATCCTAACATTGTTGCTACCCTTAGTTAAGTTAGACCGTAGTTAGTCTCACACATTTTCCTGTGGATACGATACTTGGAATACTTCCGGGTGAAAGCTACAGCGGTATTCGTGCGCTTGTGGATTTATCTGTGTGCGTTAAAATATACCAACAAGCTTTTTGGCGCCGTTAGCGGGGAAACAATTGCTGAATTAACTTCGAGCCTAACTTAATATTTTATCTTTTATTCTTTTGTTTTACTTTTTCTTTTAGCATGGATTCCACTCATATCTATCAATATGCTAAACTCACGAGTGCAAGTCTTGGGCCACCAAAATCTATAGAGCCTATCCTAACACCTGGCTACGAGCTGCGCCCGTGTTTAATAAAAATGATTCGGGATAAATCTTTCTCAGAAGAAGGCAAGGAAAACCCATACTCACACCTATAAGAGTTTGAACAAACCTGTGCATGCTTGCGTATCGCTGTCATGTCTGATAAGACCTTAAGATGGAAGGTGTTTCCGTTCTCTTTGACGGGAAAAGCTAAAATATGGTATAGTCAAACCATAGCAAGTATGCAAGGAGATTGGAAAATGTTATGCTCTAAATTCTATTTACGTTTCTTTCCCATATCTAAAGTAGTCAGACTTCAAAAAGAGGTTCTAAATTTTAGACAACTAGAAGAAGAATCTCTTGGCACATTGTGGGATCATATTAATGACCTCATTACCACTGGCCTATACCTTGCTATTTCAGATCCGATGCTCCTTCAACACTTTTACATGTGTCTTAGCAAGGATTCTAGGGAATCCCTTGATGCAGCCTCTAGAGGAGGTTTCCTTCATCTGTCTGCTAGTGAAGCAAGGTCTATGCTTTATAAGATTAATGAAAAGACTCCTAGCACTAGCATTCATAATGAACTCCTCGAGACAAATAAGAAATCATCTCTAGATCAAGAAGAAGAAGTTCCGATCGCCAAATCACAACCACTTCAATCCCAAGATTTAGCTATCAATCCTGAACCACGAATACCTCAAAATCCCCCAAGAGAAGAAGGAATTCCACCTTTGGAAATAACTGTTGAAATTAAGGATGACCACTTTGGTGTTGATTTTGGGAGAACATTAAATTCTCATAAGAGACTTTCGAGTGAATATAATTAAAATCCTCTCAAGAAGAGACCTTTTAGAAAGCGTCCTTATTCCCATATAGAACGTTGGGAAGAATTCAAGGATGGCATGTCAAATGAAGCCATAGAAGGAGAGCTGAGCCATCTAGAAGCCATTCCTACCCTCTCTCCTTCTATGTCCACATTAGATGTCTTATCTGAACCTATCTTTCAACCCATCCTAGACCTCGATGATGCCTCTTATGCTCTTTCTCCTAAGTCTTATGATGACCCTAGAAATCCATTAAGACAACCGAAGCATAGGAGTCATGAAGACCACAAGGATGTCCAAGAAGAGCAACGATAATGGCTGGAATGTATTAAGAATTGGCTAGAATGTATTAAGAATTCATATGTTGTTCTAAAGAATGGATGGACAAGGATGAAGCCTTATGGGTAGAATCCAAACTTGGTTTAGATCCAAACGATGAGCTGAAATCAAGCTCTTTAATAAACATGACTCATTCAAGTTTAGAGGAGGCCTTAGATAAGATCACCCCGAGAATCACCAATCCAAGGGAAATCTTGGACAATAAAATGACCAATGAATGTCATAGGCATGGAATGATGGAGACATTGTTTCCGTCTATAGACATTTATGAAGAAACACCCTTAGAGCTTGAAAAGGAAGATGACATTGATGAGCATGGAAGTTATTTCATTAACACCTCATCAAATCCATGCTCATATCATAAATCTCCTGAATCAATTAGTCTCTCCAATATTGCCACATACAAGATCTTCAACCCCCTCGTGCTTCCTGTTCATAAAGACTTTGAAAGGGTGGTTGTAGATGCATATGTTTATCATAAATATTGCAAATCTTATTAGCATGAATCTTGAGATAGGCACCCAAAGGTTGGTATTGGAGGGGAAACCACTTCACCAATTAGAAACATGATTCGAAGGTTTCCCAAGGATGAGCTTCTGTCCTAAAACAAGCACTTTCAGGAGATAACATGAGCTTTCACCTTTTTGCCATAATGCCCTTGTGAAGTGAGTATAGAAATATAATTCTGAACATATTCCTTTGGGTATTTTTGTCACTAACCATTCTAGGTTTGAAGCAAAAAGAATAAGGGATGACAACGCAAGGTATGTCCAACCAATTATCATGCAACATTTAATCGCATCCATCCAAACTTGATTTTTTCTCCAAAATTCAAGCTGGGGGATAGACTTCTCTAAAAACATCTCTTGCCATGTTGCTAAACTATTTTGGTTGTCTCTACCTTTAAGACATGCTCAATTTGCTAAATAACAATCATGTTCTTTCATCTCCGTTTGAGTAAATCTCTATAGTGCTTTCATGTTAGCTTTGTCTGTCATATTAAGTTTTGGTTTAGAAGTACTCGACATACTTCCAAAGTTTTTTTAAATTAAATGAGGTGCTTAGGTTAAAATGCCTTCCTTAATCAAATTATACATGAAGACTAGTTTGATTATTGAACTAAAAATTACTTTAGCAGATACTGGATATTTTGTAGGACTAACCCTTGTAGAAATCTCTCAATTCAATATTGGTAAGTCACGAGATGAATTCAAATAGGAGATGAAGCAAGGCACATGTCGAACTCCAATAACATGGCGTAAAGAAGACACGGCTCATTCAACATGGATGAAAGAACTGTAAGTATCAAAGATCATTCACTTTGTCTTTAGCTGCAAGTTACCTTTGCCTTGAAGCCATGCTTGTATAGAACATGATAAACAAAAATTATGCTAAAATAATTATAACACTATCTTTTCATTAGCATAGAGGGAAATTACAAAAATTTGTTTCAAAATTGTATTTTCCTTCAAGTATTTGTTGTCCACTAATTCTTTGCAGGCATAAAACAATGAGTGAGGCAGAAGGTCTAACAAGGTGTCAAAATATCGAAGAACAAAAAGATGGCATGACAAAAAAATAAGGAAAAATGGTGCAATCTAGGAGACAAGAAGCTCATGAACAGCTCAAGCTGCGAGGCTAGACAAACAAGGAAAACTTCAAGCAAAAAAATAGAAGGACCATCATGAGTCATCTACCCTTCGTCATATGGTGTCATCACACTCCAATGATAAAGGTAACATCCTAAGGTAAATATTCATTATTTAAATAGTTTTCCTTGATTCGGGTAGGCGCATAACTAAGAAACAAATATGTTTGAGTTACAACTTACTTGATCCAATCTAATTAACTCAACATGTTTAGTTCTTTAAGCTTATTACTAGCACCATTTTTTGATCTCATAGTCTTAACCAAATAAGCTAAAAAGTGCACATCCTATCCCTAGAAGATGATAGTCATAGTCATGTAAAGTTCGATACATTATATAAAGATAGACAATCCTTCCATGTGTTAAGAAACTCAACCCTTTTTGCCAAATGTACTTAAATGCTATATTCTTGCTCAATCTTCTGACCCTTTCACCCATGACACAAATGAACGAAGCATATGAACATCAACTTCATCTTGTTCAATGTGCGTAAGGTTAGAGAAGAATAAAAAAAGTTTTAGTTTTGTTGGTGTTTTCCACCAACAGAGCCCATGCACTTGATCTCTACCTTGTCTTTATGAGCAGGACACACTTCAAGCAAAGTGTGGGGGAGTTAGTTAATTTCCCATTTCTACAAGTTAAAGTTCTAAGCCCACCAAACCAAAATCAAAATTCAAAACTAAGACAGGTTTGGCGGAAGAAGGTGACATCACCATTAAAGGCATCATCACAAGAATCCTCATCTTCAGAGCAAACCAAGGTACTTGATCAATGAACTTCATAAGGAGAAGTCTAGTTCGAAGAACTTACAATACCAAACCCTCACCGAAAGAGCTAGCTTCGGGGAGAAGCACTCCCGTGTATCTAGGTAAGTATTCTTTCCCCTCTTTGTTTTTTAGTTTCTTTTTAATAGTTAAAAAATGACGAATGAAAACAAAATAAAAGTTATCCTCATAATAAATATATATATAGTTATAGTAATAATGTGTGATCTAGTAAAAATTGAAAACAAAATAAAAAGGTGTGTCTAGTTTGCTTTAATTTATTTTTAAGAGTTGATTAGCAAATAAAGAGGACTCTGAATAATCTCTTGAATGGAAATGATAAATAGTTGCTCTGTTATAATTCCTTTTAAGTATCTAGTTTTTAGCCTTGAATTCTCCCAAGTTTTGGATACGACTGTTTTGATATAAGGATTTACTCTAAACTTGAAACTTATGGGTAGCATATGCTTGATCTAAGCCTAGGTAATTGACGGATATGATATGAGAAGGTCTGAGCTGCTATTTATTTTGTTCCAAGTGACACTTAAGTTCTGGAGATTTATCTTTTGAAAAGCATAAAAAATGCTACATGATGAATTCCTGTATGATAAAGCTTGAATTCCCACCAGAGCCATACATGTTATTTAGGCTAGGACAACTTTCACATATATGCTGCTTGTAATTGCATTGAGTTTTGTCAAGCTTTGTCGACCCTTGTGAGAGATTTGTCATGCTCTTAAAATCAAGATCACATACACACCACCAAAATATGCACTACTCCTACACTGGGGGTAGGCGCAAAAACATGCCCTCCATTTAGATCCACCCAAAGATGTTTCACTCTTACACTGAGAGTGAACACAAAAACATGCTTAATAGATTTTCCATCCACCAAATAAATGCTCCAAGTTCTTGTTGCTATCTCTCAAAAAGTTTTGTTACAGAAAAGAGGCATGGGGCTATACAAAAGTTATTCATGAAAAAAGAAAAGAAAAAAAGAGTTGAAAAAAATGGACACAAAAGTGTCCGAGATATTTAAAACAACGGGTACTCAGATGCCGCCTAAAAAAAGAGAAGAGATGAATAAGATAGCCCCTGCTCTCTAGCAAATGTTTTCAAGTTTCAAAAGAGAGATATGTTTTCAAAGAGCAAAGTAGAATTAGATTAGCCACTATATATATCCACCATATATCCACACATATGCATATCTTGATTTGATTGTATGACTTAACTCTCTTTGGATCTGAGGTTTGACTTTATAATATATGCATTGCAAGTATGCCCTAGCTTTCTCCCTACCTATGAACTCCACATAAGCCTTAGTGGTAGGAAAAAAGGCATAACATCTTTATTGTCTTGGTGAGGATCCACAAATATCACATATATTGAGACTTGAGAGTGTCATACAATGGAATCTCTGAGTTTTATTTTAAAAAATTATAAAAACTACTAGAACAATGGTTGAACAAAGAACTTGAGACATAGTGCTTGACTTGATCATTCTGTCTTTCAATTGCTCAAGACCCAGGTGAAGGCTAAGAAGCCCCATGGTTGAAGGTAATATGGGTAAGTTTGAAAGTCAGATCAGTTTATTCTAATTCGGAAGAGAATTTTTGATTGAACGCATGTGTACTTTTGAGGAGTGAAAGCATTGCAGCAACTCCTAATCCATTGCTGAGTTTAAGTTTTGCTCAGAGGCTGGCAAAGGTTAAGCTTGGGGGAGCTTGTTGACAGTCCTTAACATCAATTATAAACTATCAACATAACCTGCATATATACTTAATTCTATCACCAAACATAGGTATAGGGGTTTAAACTGACAAATTCTATAAGTTTTAGTGAATCTGTGTTTTCAGCAAGGTTTATCCAGAAAACCACCAAGGGAGCTACTCCCATCATTTCAAATTGTAAGTTGTTTTGTCTCTTTTAGATATAGTTTTACTCTATATTTAGGTGAAAAAACCAGAACGACCTACAATTTGGAACAAAGGGAGTAGTTATTTTAGCACTCTTCTAAGTTAAATTCCTCTCAGTTTTGATAAGTTTATAATAAAATGCACAAACATCTAAAACATTAAACTATATTCATTAGATACATCATAAAGGTATTTGATCACTACTACATTCAGACCTATCACAAGCGGTTCGTAAAGCCCATCACTAGCGCTTTTCGGTCTCGGTAGTAAGCTGTCGGTGGTGATGACATTCCTATCATAGGCGGTTTGTAACCAGAGGTGATAATAGCTTATCATAGTCGGTTCGTATTACCAGCTAGTGGTGATTTGAATTCTCAAAATTCCAAAAAATGGGCCAAAAAATAGCAAAAAAATTCTTTTAATCTATTGACGGTAATTAACATCAATTATAAACCGTCAACATAACATGCATATATACTTAATTCTATCACCAAACATAGGTATAGGGGTTTAAACTAACAAATTCTACAAGTTTGGGTGAATCTGTGTTTTTAGTAGGGTTTATCCAGAAAACCACCAAGGGGGACCTATTTATCAAAGTAAATCATGTTTATTCATAGCGAAACCAATGTGGGAAGGATCTAGAAGACTCTAGGAGGCTCTCTAGCCCCTGCCCCCTCCCTGAAGCCATCCTAAAACCCTAATTCATATTCTCCTCATCAAGATCAGAGCCACCTATCAAGAGAAGATTAGTCCTCCGTAGTATCCGAGGGTCCAGAAATAGTTGTCAACTACAAAGTTATAGATCTCATTGAGATCTACAACTTTGATTTTGGTCATTTTTCTTTCTAAGGTCGTTAATTTCAAAGTTTAAGCGCTTCAAATAGAATTATGGGACCATAAATGGTTCCAAATGAAAAAGTCATCAACTACAAAGTTGTCGATCTCGTCAAAATCTACATCTTTGATATAAAGTTTATTTGCATCCAACTTTATTTGAAGAAGTTATGAATTTTATTATGTTGCAGCATGGTTATCACCGCCGTATCATACAACAAGCTGGCGGTGAAAAACGTCTTCATTGTCGGTTCATATGGTGAGGTGACAGTGATGAGGAGCACATTATCACTGCCCGTTGATGGTGCAAACCGACTGTGATGATGGACTATCACCGCCGGTTGGTAAGACGAAGCGACAGTGATAGTTATCAACTAGGTCGTTCTTACGAACTAGCGATGATACTCCCGTCACTATGAACCATTGGTGATAAGCATCAGCAATGATTTTAATGATACCGACAGTAATAGAGGCATTGGTGATAGGTCAATCTGTAGTAGTGGATAGGTGTTGGTATTTCTTAACGTTTACAGAAAGAATCCACAAGCGTACGGAATTACTGTTATAGATTTCACCCGGAAGTATTCAGGGTATCGTATTGCCATAGGGAACGAAGGTATTTTTTCTAGCTAATTCATCCAAGGACAACACAAGGATAGTTGATAAGGGTAGAGAAGGATTCCTATGGCTTAGGGTCTAAGGCTAGATAAACTCTACTATCTCTTGCTTACTTCAGGCACCGGCTTATACCTAGTCTGCTAGGTACCTCCTGCCTATAGCTCTACACCGTACTCAGACATGGGGGATTACAAGGGACAGATAGGGTTGTCACCACCTGCCACCTACCCCTCAATCGGAGGGTATGAGGCAAACGAAGGTAGCCTCTAGCCTAGACACTATGTCTATGCTATCGACTACTACTCTAATGTTGATCAGGGTTGTTCCATCTTTATTAGGAGCCCTCTACTAGAGTATCCACCATGGGGATGGACGACGGACCCGTAAACAAGTAATAGTAAGGCTCAACTATCCAAAAGACTTTTATAACCAAAGGAACCAAGTAATGTCTCCACTTGTTCTAGGCCTTGATTTGCTTGGTTGTGGGCTTTCTTCTCCTTTGGCTCATGTCAGGTACTTGTATTGTTGTATTTCTTGTGTACTTTAGGTATATTTCTTGTGTAATTCTGATATGTCCTTCTACAAAAGATCAAACACCAAAACTTATGGAAAGTGTTAGTTCGAAAGCCCTATTTCTAGGTTTGGTTTCTGTATGCTAGGATTTTATGCGAGTGTTGGTGGTTAAAAGTGTGAGTTTAGGACCGCTAACAAACTCCCCACACTTAGCCCTTTGCTCATCCTCGAGTAAAGTTAAGGACTAAGATGGGTCATCTACTTGATATGATATCTGCATACAAGTTATTCCAAGCTTCACCTGCACTTGTGAACTTTGAAGTGTCTACCACGTTATCTTGGGTAATTGAATAATGGAACAGTATGGATTCAAATCTCCTTGCATCAATCAGTTTAGAAACTTGGGTTTTCATTTGAATTTGAAAATGTAAACATAGCTTAGCTCCTCAAATGATTCTCTCATACCACTCTTATATGTGTTTGGTTACTCACTAAGGCATATCATAGTGTTGCCTTCTTTCTTTCCTACTTTTTAAAAGCTTATATGTATCTTTGGGTAGGGAAAGATACGAAGGCATACTTACTCTGCATATTTTGCTAAGTCAAATCTTGGATCCAAGGAGAAAAGGTGTCATACCCTTAGATCAAGAAGTGCAACTGTGTGGATAAAACAATTCTAAATTTATACCATACTCCTTTTGTAGATATAATCTCTCTCTAGTTTTTTTTTATTTTGAGGCATGGCTATTTTTTTTCTTCTTTTTATGATCCTTCATGTGCACATCTGTTTTTTCAATACCTTGGGACCTTCATGTGTCCTTTTTTTCTTTTTCTTCTTGGACCTTCATGTGTCCAATTTTTTTTTCATTTTTATACTTTTTGCATAGCCCATGTCTTTTAAATCATATATTGAGAGAGATCACTATTTTGTAGAACATGGAGTATTTTCCTAATAAACATTTTTTCTACTCCCAGTGTAGGAGCAGAGTTTTGGATGGATGGAGGCATGTTTTAGCGTATTCACAGTGTAGGAATTGCTTTAGTATATGTGGCATGTACATGATCTTGATCTTGGGGGCATGATAACTTTCTCAACAAGGGTCACCAAGACTTGACAAAACTCAATGCAGGAATAAGTAGCATAACTTTGGAGATTTTAAGTTCTATTCACTAGATATGGCTTTGGTAGGCATTTGAACATCATTGAGGAGCATGCTATTTGAATTTTGCTTTTGTAAAATAAATCCCAAGTTCTTCACATGAGAGAGCAAGGTTCATTTTCATCTTACTAAATCACATATTCCAATTACTTAGATAATATGGGGTCCCTATGATGAGTTGTCCACAAGTTTAGGAATATTAGCGAGGAATAAGGAGTATGCAAATTTAATCAAAGGATAGCATGGACATTGACTGATATTTGTTTTGTATTTTTTATTTGTTCAACTTTAAAATTTAAGAGAGATTGAGGGTAGCGTTGCACAAACCACCGTTGAAGAGGAGCTGAGTCAAAGGTGGTTTGGCTAAACCAAAAGTTCAACCAATCCTGTCTTGAGCCATTGTCCTGTCCTTGTTGAATCAGTCGATGTTTGTCCAACGTGTCGGTGGGAGGTCTTGAATGTGCGTTTGTTGTACTTGAGAGATCTCCCCCCACTTATTTTGTACCTGCTTTATTTTTTAACAAAGAAACAAAACACAAAAGAAATAGAAACAAGCATGGGCTCTACTGGCTTGAACATCGAGGAGCCTAAATTTTATTAATTATTATCATTATTGTATTTTTATTTATTATTTTATTATCATTGTTTTAATATATATATATATTTATTTATTTATTTATTTATTTATTTATTTATTGTTCATCCAACTTTTTCTGTTTTAGCATAACTCATACAAGGCTTAAAGTAAAATTGCAATGTAATTCTAGCCTTGATTTATCTCCATAAAAGATTACCTCTATTGTTTATGAAAGTAATACTCTAAGTTCATTATCCAATATTTAACACTATGTCAAGTTTTGGTTAAAGAAGGCTATTTAACCTAAGCACCATGCTTAATTTAAAAAGCATATAGATGTACTCCGCGGGAGTACACCTAACCCAGAGTATATAACATAAACAAAAGAAGCATGATTTTGTATGAGCAGGTTGATTTTTATGGAGAAAAATATGAGTAAGGGAGTTTAGTGAACATTTATTTACCTTTGCATACCTGAGTGTTCATACCAGCAGCATTTGTAGATGGAAGCTTTGAAGTTGCTGCAGCGATAGCATGTATATGGTCCATCTCAGGTTATCACCAAGGCTAGGCCATAGACGCAACTAGTGTGTATGGACCATGAGCCATAGTGATAGCAGCAAAGGTCTATAGGAGGAGTACTGGTCTTTTGGCTCCTTCTCTCTCTTCTTTTCTCTCTTTTTATATCATCATTTTTTTTCTCTTTTTTTTATATCTATCTCTCTTTTTTTTCTCTTTTTTTAAACAAGCCAGAGCTGACATCTGTCTCTTTTTGATGGCCTTTGGTGTGAATGGATCTTGAGACTCTTCTCCATCCTCCCCCACACTTGGACTTTTGGGTAAAAGTTAAGTGTACAATGTCGGGGTCTCCTCTTGAGTGTGTTCCATCACCAAAGGGTATCATGGCATTAGTTTGATGCAGTCATGTTCTCTAGCATCGTATGCCCCTTGTTCTTCTTAGTCTCAACCTGAAAGGGTTAGCAACCAAGAATACTCGAAGGTGCATACTAACTTGAAAACATGTTCTTGCTTTTATTGTTTAGAAAATTATTATTATTATTATTATTATTATTATTATTATTATTATTATTATTATTATTATTATTATATATTTATATTTTTTATATTTTTTATGATAATCCGGGGTATCTCCCGGTAGTGCTTAATTTATGGTCTTAAGCTTGACCGCAGGAACTTCATCTTGCAGCTATCAATGGTGGTATAGTTCCCAGCTTTACCACCAAACATCTTATCATTTAATGTTCAAGCTGCAAGGTTAGTACCACAATGCCACTACGGGATTTGCAATATTTATGATAAACAAATGCGTCCATAACCATCTTTCTAAAAAGTTTGTGAACGAGGATTAGAAGGAGGATGGGATCCTTGTAGGGGCACATGGTTTTTAGCAAAATGAACTCTGGAGATTCCAACAGTGAGCATGAAACATGAGGGGTCTCAAATGAGAAGCTTTCATGCTTGTCTATGGAGTTCATTTCCTTGGTTTCTAGAGTCGATGTTGTAGGAATGTCCATGGCACAGAAGTTTTCATGTAGGATCAATGTTGAATCTCGACCACTATCGAGTACAACATTTGGGTGGCCAGAGGGACAGGACTTGGGTTTGAGTGAGGGTGATGGTGGATGTTCTATTTCACAAGAATGTGAAACAAATAGGGAAATGAGTTTCCCCTCCTCAAACGGGTTATGGTTGAGTTGCTACTTCGCCTTTGGACTTTCGGGACAAGGGATAGGAGTAGCGAAAGAAGTTGTTCCTAACTTTTTATCAAGGCCCCCATGGGAAGGGTTTTCTTGGAAAAGATTGTCCAAGGGGTGGCCTATGAGAAGCTCAAACTCGAGGATGGCAAAGATATGCAAGTCTATGAAAACCTCGATTTTATCAATTATGACTGGCACGGCCCTGGCGATCCCACAACACTCAAAAAATAGTCCCAAATGACTTTTGAAGAGTTTATTGGTTGGGATTAGCGACATGTTACCCAAAAGGTTTTTCACTTGAAATTCTGACATGATACTAGTCCTGACTATGGGGTTGTGTAGGGCTTCTATGTTTGTTCCCCTTAATGAACAAGGCACGACTATGGAAGGTGAAAGAATCTGAATTGCTTTAGAAGAACATTTCACTTCCATTAACCATTCCTTTGATGGTTCCACTCTAGGTGAAACTTCCTTTGTGTGCTTTTCGTGCCATGATATATTCGAGGTATTGCCATAATCCTTGAATTTGGTAGGGAACTCTGAAGGATGAAGTACTCTTTTCTTCGATGTTCGTGGTTCGAGTGAGGGCTCATAAGTTGAATCTAATGATGGTATGGGTTTGGATTCGACTAATGAGGACTCCTCAATGCTCGACATGACTTTTGCCTGGAGGGTTCTAGTTTCCATGATGTGTCTTTTTAGAAAGTATTCAAGGAACTTCACTTGCTCCATCATAGGTTTATGTGTAAACTAACCTCTGGCGGTCATGTCTAGGCATAGGTCAGCATCTATGTCAAGACTGGAACAAAAGAGATGCAGCAATACGCCATCGGGTAAAGATAAGTCTAGGCTAGAACAAATTAACTTTGAAAACCTAGCCTAGGCTACACATATAGACTCCTTCTCATACTGCTCAAAGTGGAGGATTGCCCTTGGTAGAGAGCCGATATGGGACCTAGGGAAAACTGCAAGACAAAACTTGTCTTTAAGTTCATCCCAGTCCCCATTCGTACTTTCTACGACAAATGTGTACCATTGTTTCGCCTTCCCTGTGAGAGAGAAAGGAAACAATTTCCACCTTAGAGTTTTTTGTGTCATGCCCGAGATGCTCAGGCATGAACACACTTCCTCAAATTCTAGTAGGTGATGGCAAGGGTTTTCGTTATCATGCCCTAAGAAAGGTTGTACCCGAACCATAGCTTTTAAACTAGGATGGAGTTTACCGCTAGATGAAAGGTTTGATTTTGAAGCTGGCTCAGGGAACTCCCCCTTTGAAGCAGACAGATTGGAATTTGAAGTTGGCTTCATGATGAAAAGGATAAAACAAATATATTTTTTGTTTTTATAAAAGAAAAGATAAAGATACAGATACAAGGACGAACTAGGTTCGAAAGAAAATAGCAACCGTTCCCCGGCAACGGTGCCAAAAAGCTTGTTGGTATTTCTTAATGTTTACAGAAAGAATCCACAAGCGTACGGAATTACCGTTGTATATTTCACCCGGAAGTATTTAGGGTATCGTATTTCCACAGGGAACGGAGGTATCTCTTCTAGCTAATTCGTCCAAGGACAACACAAGGATAGATAATAAGGGTAGAGAAGGATTCCTATGGCTTAGGGTCTAAGGATAGATAGACTCTACTATCACTTGCTTACTTCGGGCATTGACTTATACCTAGTCTGCCAGGTACCTCCGGCCTGTAGCTCTATGCCGTACCTAGACATGGGGGATTACAAGGGATGGATAGGGCTTTCACCACCTACCACCTACCCCTCAATCGGAGGGTACGAGGCAAACGAAGATAACCTCTAGCCTAGACACCACGTCTACGCTAGCGACTACTACTCTAATGTTGATTAGGGTTGTTCCATCTTTATCAGGAGCCCTCTACCAGAGTATCCGCCATGGGGACGGATGACGAACCGACAAACAAGTAATAGTAAAGCCAAACTATGCAAAAGACTTTTATAACCAAAGGAACCATGAATACTTACTAAGATACCCGTTGAGGTACAAAGTGTGTATCCATCGAGGTACAAGCGGGGGAAGGTTACCAACAAGCCCGAAACTTCTTCCCTGAACTCTCCCTCACATCTCTCCCTACTTATTTTGCTAGAGCTAGCTAGGGCCTAAGTCCATGGAGTGGTGATGCTCTTGCTCTTGCTCTTGCTCTTGCTTTGCTCTTTCTCACTTGTGTGTTGTTGTTCCAAATGAGGAGGGAGCCTCCTTTTTATAGGTGGAGAGGAGGGAGTCTTTGGAAAATGCTCATCCCGTCATGGAAGGTACCAAACCGATCTCTAGGTACGTTAAACCTGGGTGTCACCCTATGAACCGTCATTGGAGAGGCGGTATGAACCAACCTGGCAAGGTTGGGCTCGAGGCAGGCCACCATGGGTGCGGCCGCACCATAGGTGGGCCACCTTGAGTTCAATTTCGTTGGGCTGCTTCGTGTGATCTTCTGGACTTGGCCCATGGCGGTGTTGCGTAGAGTTGAGTTGGTTTGGTTGGATTTTGGGCTTATTCTCTACTTGTTCTAGGCCCTGATTTGCTTGGTTGTGGCCCCCCTTCTCCTTTGGCTCATATCAGGTACTTGTATTGTTGTATTTCTTGTATACTTTAGGTATATTTCTTGTGTAATTTCGACATGTCCTTCTGCAAAAGATCAAACACCAAAACTTGTGGAAAGTGTTAGTTCTAAAGCCCTATTTCTAGGTTTGGTGTCTGTATGCTAGGATTTTATGCGAGCGTTGGTGGTTAAAAGTGTGAGTTAAGGACCGCCAACAATAGACAATTTCTATCAAAATATATTTATGTCTTGAAGTGTGAGACAAAGACTTATTTTGGAACGGAGTGAATTCATTATTAAACTAGGTTACAAACATTGGTGTAACATGATGTTGGGATTTGTTTATTTTTAAGCAAATATTTCTGTCAAGTTATGCAAATTTCTATGGTTTTCTTGGTTAATTACGTATCGATTGCCAATTTCTCACGCTATCCGTCGGCCATCATAAGTTTGATGCCTCTGAATTTTTAAGGTGCCTAAATAAAATTAGCCAATTTTGTCGACATGTTAAGATGATTGTGCCAAGAGAGAAGGAAATTGATTAACCCAGTAAAGACTAGCTAACATATGCCGGCAGTAATCGACTCATGCTTAAATATCAAATTTTTCTAGCATTAGCAATGCCTTAATAATTGTCAAATTTAATTGGATCAAGGAAATCAATCCACAAGAGCAATGGAATTATTTTGGCAACAAGGACCGATCAGTTCTGAGTATTTCGTGTTTTTTTTTGTTTGGCTTCGGTTCTAACCAAAGTAGCCAAACCTTTTTAGGAGCAGTTAAGGCCACAAAAAATGTGTAGATTCTAAAGAAAATTTGAGCAACACTTCCTTTATTTTAGATAATAATAATTGATAAGGGAACTATAACAATATAATAACACAAATACACAACAATTTAAATGTAAGACATCAGACATAAACGAAACATAATATTACAAAATGCAAATAAGTGAAGTACAATTCGTGTATTTCAGTTCTTTCAGTTAATTCGGTTAACCAAGAATATGAGCCTAAATAACCAAAGAAAGTTCGGTTCCTTCTTGTCTGGAACCAAACATGGAACTGATTTTTTATTGTAGTTATTTTGGATTTAATTTTTGTTCTTTTGGATCGTTTAAGTTTCGATTAATTCTATCGGGTCCTAAGAGGGGTCTTAGGTCTATGCTAATGGCTTGGTCACAGACTCACTGACATGTCTATTGCATGATCCCCTCGAGTATCGTGCCCTCGCCTGACGCGAGTCGCACCGACATTGCCTGTGCCGCCACACCGGCATCCCGTGGCGCTTGTGCGCTTGGCAAAAGAGTGGGTAGTGGGTACCATATGAGATGAAACGTTACATTTTTCTTGTTTATATGAGAGACGATGCATCGATGACTAGTGGAGCATCGTCTAGTTGTCTACAGTCCACAACTACTCCATTCATTTAAAAAAAATACAATTCCCACTTTCCAAAGAATCAAATTGTCAAACGATTTAAAGTTTAACTAAATCTATAAAAAATTACAAAGACTCATGACATTAAATATGTATCGTTAGATTTATTATGAAATATATTTTTATAATAAAATATTTGAAGACATAAATAAATATTGATTGTAATTTCGGTAAAGTTAGTCAAATTTAAAAAAATATTAACTAGTCCAAAGTTTTGTTTTTTTTTAGAAAGGGAGCGGTAGCTAGCTAGCCCGCCGCTCCCTTCTCTATCAGGCCACCAGGCTCACGGGGCGCACTCGCAGCGTGACGTGACAAAGGGCAGCAACACGCAGCGTGGAAAAGGAAACCGCAAGGCCGGCCAGCTCCGAGCCTCCGACATGTGAGTGCGAGAGGTGGGGGTGATGAGGTAATGGACCTTCTCTTCTCAGAAAAGTGACGAGGGGCCGAGGGGGCGACGGGCTGAGCTGGTTGATGAGAGGGCTGTTTGATCGGCTTATAAGCTGTATTTTTTTTAAGCTAATGGATAGTATTTTTCTCTCGCAACGAATCAGCTAACAATACTTTTAGCCATTGCTTATTAGCCAAGCGAACATGACAATGTCTGTAACGGAGACAAGGCTAGACAAAGAGATTCTCCCCTCTGCGACGGGCGAAAGCGATAGGTGGCTCGAGAAGAACGGCAAACGGCACCACACCAATCAGGTTACCTGAAGAACAATACGACTTCAATTGAGGACTGTGGTAAGTATTTTTCCAACATGTCGGTCCCGTTCGTCTTATCCCATATTCGGCTTGTTCGGCTTCTTTTTTCAGCCGGAACAATATTTTTCTCTCACAATAATTTAGCAGAACAGTGTTTTCAGCTAATTTCAGCCAAAATTCTGCCAGCCGAACGGGGCCGATATGGTCGTGCTCTTGCTTTTTATTTAAAAAAAAATGATATTAATCGAGACAAACCAAAAATAAATTCACCATTCTAATAAATTATATGTTGTTTGACTTTTATAAATACATAGTTCTACTAAACAAACAAATTTAAAAACTTTGTCTAAAAAACCGAAAACAACCAACTGGGAGGGGTACCATAATTAGTTTCATGGGTTGTCCATCCTCTAGACATGTTATTTTCACTCCGGTGTCAAGCACCCTCCTTTGTTTAAGATGAGACAAAAGTTTTTGAGCGATTAAGAAAATAAATAAATAAAATGATTAGAAAAAATTTGTTGGAGCTCTGTTTCCCCTTTAATAATTTCAATAAAAATAGAGAAATGTGATTATATATTTTTATTAACCCGGTGGAGTTTCTTTTCTCGGTGGTTGAGTTGCAAGCTTGTGCATGCTGCCGACTCAAGTGGTGTTTAAATCCAGGATTTAAAGTTTAGGGATGTCACATCGAATGTCACATGGAAGTGTTCGGATAGTAATAATAAAACAAATTACAGAAGAGCTCAGTAATCCGCGAGACGAATTTATTAAGCCTAATTAATCTGTCATTAGCACATGTTAATGTAGCACCATATTGTTAAATCGTGGACTAATTAGGCTTAAAAAATTATCTCGCAAATTAGTCGTAATCTGCGCAATTAGTTATTTTTAGTCTATATTTAATACTCCATGCATATATCCATCCAATATGATATGAAGTAAATTTTAGAGGTGAAACTAAATAAGGTCTCACATGGAATGGAAAGGCAGGCCAGATCACATGTAGGCTCACTCGTGCTGTGAGGCGCTAGCAAGTACTCAATCAATCCACAAAAGAATACAATTCTAGCATAGTGTTATTGTCTAGTATCTTAAGTTTGATTAATTATAGATAAAAAAGTATCAATATTTATAATATCAAATAAATATTATTAAATTAATTACGAATTGTATTTTCATAATAAATTATTTTAGAGCCGTAAATATGTGAATAGTATTCATTGCAAATTTGGTTAAACATAAATTACTTTTACCGGTACGCAGCCCCTAGTTGCATTTTTTTTCTGGAAGAAGGGAGTAGCAACCTGCAACGCTCACTCGTGCGCCTGTAGCAGCAGGCCAGCGGCAGAAGCCTGCAGGACTGCAGGTGCACCGTGCACGCTCGCCGAGTGAGCGGGCCCGGCCTTCTAGCTCGTGCCTCGTGTCGTGTTGAGGCATTCCGCGCGGTACGGCGTGTCTCACTGTCTCCGATGCCCGGCCGTCGTCATCGTCACGTACGTACGCCGCTTGATGCCCGTGGGCTCTAGAGACCACAGTCTCGGACGGGCGTCATATATACGCAGTGCCGGCGCGCCTAGTTAGTGGCGGTGGTGGTCACTGAGGGGGGCCGGGCCAGCGAGGTCGCGGGTTGTGTTGGAATGGCGGTGCCGCGGCCTGTGGCGTGGGCGGTGGTGGTGCTCGTGGCGGTGGCGGTGGCCGCAGTGGCGGTAGTGACGACGGCCAAGGAGTGCACCAACAGCCCGACGGAGCTGTCGTCGTCGCACACGGTGCGGGCGCAGCTCCAGGCGTCGTCGCCGGGCGCCAACGAGAGGTGGCGCGAGATGTTCCACGACCAGCAGGCCGAGTGGATGGACGACATGCTATTGCCGGCGCCGCCACGTGGAGGTCAGAGCGCCGGCGCCGCCACGGCGGCAGGGGATCCCGATCGAGAGGAGTTCGACTGGTGGGTGATGCTCTACCGGCAGCTGGGAGGCGCCCGTGGCGTCGTCGCCGCGCCGTTCCTGGAGGAGGTGTCCCTGCACCCTGCACGACGTGCGCCTCGACCCCGACGGCGACGACGCGGTGTACGGGCTCGCGCAGCGAAATAACCTCGAGTACCTGCTGCTGCTGGACCCTGACCGCCTCGTCTGGAGCTTCCGCTCCCAGGCGGGGCTGTCGGCGCCGGGAGAGCCCTACGGCGGCTGGGAGAGCCCCGGCCGCGAGCTCAGGGGCCACTTCGTCGGTACGTGCGTACGCGCTCCCTCTCTCTCTCCCGCCTCCCGCTGTACATCGGCCACGCATGCACATGCAGAGTTGCAGACTGTGAACCCGACACACTGAACCCGAGCGTGCACGCAGGGCACTACCTGAGCGCGACGGCCAAGATGTGGGCGAGCACGCACAACGCCACGCTCGCTGGCAAGATGGCGGCGGTGGTGGACGCGCTTCACGAGTGCCAGCGCGCCGCCGGAACGGGCTACCTCTCCGACTTCCCCGCCGAGTTCTTCGACCGGTTCGAGGCCATCGAGTTCGTCTGGGCTCCCTACTACACCATCCACAAGGCACGTCGCCGTCGATCAACCCCCGGAGTCCCGGACCACTCTGCAACTTTTTACCTTTGCACAGACACATGCATCGCCGGTCGTGCTGAGCAATACCTCATCTGCATGCTGCGCTTCCTGCAGATCATGCAGGGCCTCCTCGACCAGCACGTGGTGGCCGGCAACGGCAAGGCGCTGGGGATGGTGGTCGCCATGGCCGACTACTTCGCCGGCCGGGTCAGGAACGTCATCCAGAGGTACAGCATCGAGCGCCACTGGACGTCGCTCAACGACGAGACCGGAGGGATGAACGACGTGCTCTACCAGCTCTACACCATCGCGGTATACAGCCTTTCTTTCTTTGGTGTTCATTTCATTCATTCGTTTCCTGAATCCTGAGTGTGTATGGTAGCTGCTAAATGCTAATAGTGCGGTTCTCTTGAATATTTGCACAACACGATCAGAGGCATCTGGTGCTGGCCCATCTTTTCGACAAGCCATGCTTCCTGGGGTTGCTTGCAGTTCAGGTCTGAAACTCTGAAACTCTGAACCCCGACGGACTCAGTCCCTCCCCACCTGTCGGCCCTCCGCGTTTTGCTGATGCATTTTTTACTCCAATTTTGCCTAGATCTCATGTACGGAGTACACTAGTACTTAGTTAATAAACGCATCTACATCAGCTAAATTAACAGCACAGTACAATAAATTGTTCTCTCTATGATAATTATGGCATGAGGACACATTTCTGAATGTTCGATGATTCTTCCCCATCGTTTGCCTTTCAGGCTGACAGTCTTTCGGATTTCCACACCAACACACATATTCCGGTTGTCATAGGCGGGCAGATGAGATATGAAGTTACAGGTGATCCTCTTTACAAGTTAATAATCTAAATACTGCATAAATTTGCGTGGGGGTATAATTAATTTATTCAGATATGATAATATCCAAATCTAAAAAGAGCGCTATTTTCCTCCTGCTACCCAATAGCTGCCCATAACCTAACTCTTCATTCTTGAACAAGGAAATTGCGACATTCTTCATGGACACGGTGAATTCTTCTCACGCATATGCGACTGGCGGCACATCTGTCAATGAATTCTGGTAATACATCATAGTGGCTCAAGTTCATGGTTTTATTTCTCAAAAAAAAAAAGTTCATGGTTTTATTTATTTCAGACATGACATGTCTGAAATTCTGTTTGTAAATGGTTTTTGTCAGGTCCGATCCAAAGCGTTTAGCTGAAGCTCTGAACACTACAGAGACCGAGGAGTCCTGCACGACGTAAAACATGCTCAAGGTGGTCCACCTGTTCATCTCCACCAAAACTTCCAGTTTTTCATCTTTTTTTTTCTGAAAACTCTAGTACGCACATTTTTCATGTCTAGAGGCAACAAGTTACAATTTGCGAAACAAAACCTCGCAGGTTTCAGGCCATCTATTCAGATGGACAAAGGAGATCGCGTACGCAGACTACTACTCCGTACGGTTCACTCCAGGATCTCCGTATGGACAAAGGAGTATGAGCGAGCGCTGATCAACGGCGTGCTGAGCATCCAGCGAGGCAGAGATCCTGGAGTGATGATCTACATGCTGCCCCAGGGCCCGGGGATGTCAAAGGCAGTCAGCATCCATGGCTGGGGAACTCCGTACGGTTCATTCTGGTGTTGCTATTGTTATGAACGACGTATAGGAATATGAAGTAAAGAATCAAGCCACAGAAGAGACACACGATTTAACGTGAAAAACCCCTCCGATGTGAAGGGGAAAAACCACGGGCACCAGCCAGCAACAATCTCACTATCTCAAGAGTTTTGGGTTACACGCCTATGACGGCTTACAAGAGAATCAAGTCTCCACGAAACCCTAGCAAGGGTGTATATACCGTACCGTACCGCGGGGGGCTCCGCCCCCCGCACCCCCCGAGCACAGGGGCGAGACCTGATGAGCTGGCTTTTGACTCCGCTACGCTCTGGCCCAAGCCTCCGGCAACGGACCTCCGCTTCGCTCCGTCAAAAGCCCGCCCTATATCCTGGAGTGAATTTGGAACAACTCCAACAGCTATGGCACTGGTAACAAAGTGAAAATCCCAAGCTTTTGGACCTGGCAATGGGGACACGTATTGTTCTAGTTTCTGAATCCTGAGTTTTGTGTTTATTACGTGGATAGAATCCTTCTCCAAGTTGGGGGGTTCCATTTACTTCGAGGAGAAAGGTGAAACACCGGCGCTATATATTGTTCAGTTCATACCGAGCACCTTGGAGGACTGCAGGCCTTACTGTCACTCAGAAACTGATGCCCCTCAGCTCATCGGATCAGTATCTTCAGGTCTCATTCTCCATATCTGCAAAGGTAAGTCTGCATGAGGTGATTAGTGCATGGTACTGTATATGACTGGAAATTTTGATGGTCCTGGTCCTTCATAGGGCTAGCAAATAAGCATTTATTTAAGTCGGTTTGTTTACTGTCATGCAGACAAACTGTCACTTTGCAACGTTGAACGTGAGAATACCGTCTTGGACATCTCTGAACGGTGCAAAGGCGACTTTCAATGGCAAGAATCTGGAATTAGCACCTCCAGGTATGCCCATCAGCATGGAAGAAACAGAATAAAATTGAACAGATTTACTCAAATGCAGTTGCCTGATATTTTGTTTTCTTGTCAGTCAATTTTTACATAACATCACATGTATACTGTCCACAAACAGTTTGATGAACTTGAGAATACCAAACATGGACGATTGTTCTGACAAAAATCTTAATTTCTACCAGGGACTTTCCTCACTATCAGCAAGCAGTGGAGTAGTGGTGATCAGTTGTCACTCCAATTACCTATCCACCTAAGGACTGAAGCAATAAAAGGTCTAAAATCTCGAGTTCTGTTGATGATCAAATTACAAGTATTTTTCCCCATAAATATTTGTGTAAATTAAATTTTGTAATTATGAAGCACCCATTCTACGATAATTACTTAATTTTTTTTCACTCTTAACCATTGGAATCCTGACAATTGACAACACTGAATTGAAGTTTATTATAACTACGAAGAATAAGACTGAGTAGTGTAACTGAAACCTTCAGATGATCGGCCGGAGTACGCATCTATACAAGCAGTCCTGCTCGGGCCGTTCCTCCTCGCCGGCCTCACGACCGGAGATTGGGACGCCAAGACCGGCGCCGCCACCGCCGCGGCCTCCGACTGGATCACCCCCGTCCCTCCGGAGTCCAACTCCCAGCTGGTGACGCTCGCGCAAGAGTCCGGCGGCAAGGCTTTCGTCCTCTCCGCCGTGCACGGCTCCCTGACGATGCAGAAGCGGCCCAAAGACAGCCGCGACACCGACGCCGCCGTCCACGCGACGTTCAGACTCGTCCCGCAGGGAGGCGCCGGCGGCGGCGCCGCCGCGAACTCGACGGCCGCCTCGATGCTCGAGCCGTTGGACATGCCAGGGATGTTCGTCACGGACAAGCTCACGGTGTCCGCGGAGAAGAGCTCGGGCGCTCCCTTCAACGTCGTGCCGGGACTCGCCGGCGCGCCCGGCTCGGTGTCCCTGGAGCTCGGGGTCCAGGACGGGATGCTTCTTGGTCGCCGGCGGCCGCGGCCGCGGGAAGGTCCAGGTGGGCTGTATCGGTGGTGTCCAGAAGCACCGCGACGACGGCGCCTGGTTCCGGCGGGCAGCGAGCGTCGCGCGGGCCGAGCCGCTGCGGCGGTACCACCCGATGAGCTTTGCCGCCAGGGGGGGGCGAGGAGGAGCTTCCTGCTGGAGCCATTGTTCACCTTGATGAGGTCATGAGCTGAGATGTTGCTGCCTGTAATAAACCTCAAAAAGATGTTACAAGGTTTATTACTCATAATGCAGAAGCCACCACGTCTGATGCCCAATTCCACTTCAGCATTCGCTCACTTGTTTCAAATCGGGCGAACGGTGGGTCCAGCTCGTTCCGCGGCCGGTGGATGTGGTCAGTGACATGTGATTGGGGATGTTTTTTTTTTCGTTTTCCGTTTTTTTTTCTCTACCAGGTTGGTGCAACCGAATTTTTGTCTCCGTCCCTGTCCGAATTTTTCATATTCTTTTCATTTTTTATATTTTAATCCTTCTTTTATATATTTTTTATTTTTTTTCAGCGTTGACAAGTTGTATAGAATAACTTAAGTACACAAGTTGTGTTTGATAAGTTTTGTAAATAAGTTGTGTTCCATGTCTTATGTGTTTATAAGTTTTGGTATAAGTTATAAGTTAATTTGTTCCTTTGTTTTGTTCCTTTGTGTTTAATAACTTATGTGTTTTTAGTATTCTTTTTCATTTTATATTTTTTAATTCTTTTTTATATTTTTTCTTTTAAATTTCTTTTTGACAGCGTTGACAAGTTGTATAGATAACTTATATACACAAGTTGTATAGAATAACTTATCTACACAAGTTGTATAGAATAATTTTTTTTGTATATAAAGTTGTGTTTCATAAATTTTGTGTTTCCAAGTTTTGGTATAAGTCATAAGTTAATTCGTTCCTTTATGTTTAATAACTTTTGTGTTTTCAAGTTTTGGTATAAGTTATAAGTTAATTCGTTCTTTTACGTTTAATAATTTTTATACACAAGTTAATTAATTATAAGTTATGCGTATAACTTTATGTATTAAGTTATACGTATAAGTTATGTGCATAACTAAGTTATATGTATAAATGATGCGTGTGTCAAATGGAAACTGAGTGTGCAGCCGAGCGCGCGAAAATGAAAGAGAAACATACATGCGAGGTCAGCTGAAAAACAAAACCCGCGGAAATTATTTTTTCCTAAAGAGGATAGTCCTAGGAGCTGTCAGAGGACCGTTTGCTCGTTTCAAATATGGTGAGCGCTCGTCAATTAGTGACGCTGCGTCGATGCCATGTTATTATTACTAATGATGATGCAAGTATTTTTAGAAGTGCAGTAGATAAAATTAACATAGCTTAGAAAGTGAAAATATCATATCTCATAATAATATCAAAATATTTGAGTCGACCCATATTACCCATTCCATAAGCTGTAGACGAAATGGGTCAACCCATGACCGCCTTGGGGCCATAGGGCCGGGTCGACCCATTCCCGTCGATAGATGAGAGCAAATGCTCTGAAGGTCAGAACGTGCCAGGAAATTTTCAGGGGATAATATAAGATGACTGCATAAATTTATGTGCTGGTAGGACAATGGTAACGACAATTGGTGAATGCGAACTTTAGCACCATGTTAGTATGCTACCGTGCGAATCATTGCCAATGTAGTCTGTCTATAGGATGCCAATCTGTAAATAAAAACGATCACTTGCTTATATTTCCATCATTTATTTTTTGAAGAATCGAATGTTTGTTTGACGCTGCTGTCTGGTCTCGGGTCCTCAGTGTGGTTGATTCCGACTTTCTGAGCTTGAGGCCCCACACTCAGCAGTGAGCTTGAAGCAGTGGTAAATTGGGCCAAATGACGGGAAAACAGGGCAAGCTCTGAACATTTCTCGGCCGGTGAGATCCATTCTACTCTCGTGGCCATAGTTGGCCCGTTCTAGCCCAACATAGACCCATGACTGTTCCAACTACTTGAAAGAGAAACTTAGCGCTTCCGTGAGATTTCAGCGATGCAACAGGGATAATATATATATTTTTTAAGAAAAGATGCCCCCTGCTTTTATCAGCCTGTTCGGCTGGGATTATACGATCGTAAACGATCGTAAATTTTCAGCTAGAACAGTATTTTTCTCTTACACCAAACCAGCCAGCAGTACTTCTTCACGATCCAACAACAAACAACCCAGCCAAACGAACAGGCCGATTATATTTCAAAAAGCAAATCCAGTGCACAGCATAGGTTTGGCTTAGAGCCAGCAAATTCAGGCCTTATGGCCAGACTGAGACATGACAAACTGACTTTCAACATTACAACTCAAGGACACATGCTGAACCAAAGGAACACTTGTATCCAAAAGCTGAGCAGCCGATGGCGCCAACCCTGATGATGATATCACTGTATCCGTCTTCCATTGTAGTTGAGGCAGAGAGTTTGCGTGGATCTCCAAACGTCTTGCGAAGTCCTCCACTTGAGTTCTCATCTCCTGCTTGAACAGCGGGATCCATCGCCGCAACATTCTAACAATCTTCAACAACAGTTTCAACATACCTGTCCACCTTGCACCCTGAAAGAAAATTTCATTCCATAATTTCCAAATCGACCACAAGACCGACGAAGAAACCGTATTAGTTAACATATGTCTCTTATGAGCAAGCCAAAAATGTGCCACAGATTCAAAATCACTCCCTAAAACAAAACCCAGCAGCTCAGAGACTACTTTCCAAGTGTTGCTAGCAATACAACAATCAAAGAAAAGATGAGATATAGATTCATGCTCCACACAAAAGATACAAGAGGGGTCACTAATCCATTTGCAACAGGAATAGCATTTTATGATCAATAATACTTAATACATGGTGGCAGTTTTTTTTGCTCTGCAGCCGATGAACGGAGCAGCTGATGCACCAGAAACTTTGCTTACAGGTTAACAAGCGACGCGTAGTCGCGTAGTAGTTAATCGGGCTCAGCAGCTGACGGACGAACGCCACAGCCAGTCAGCCACCTTACATCACTCAGCCGCAGTTTCTTCCACGCCGTCAGCGGCGGCGGGAACCGGCAGCGGGTCGAGCCTGGCCTTGACGGTGCAGACGAGCGGGCGCTTCCGCGGGAGCGTGAGCCCTGGCCCCTCCTCCATGTCCACGGGCGCGCCACCCACGGGCGCCCACTCGAAGCACTGCAGCATGGCCGCCAGCGCCGCCTGCACCACGAGCATGGCCAGCGACGCGCCGGGGCATATCCGGCGCCCGGACCCGAACGGCAGCAGGTGGAAGTGCTGCCCGCGCACGTCCAGCCCCGCGCTCTCTCCTCCCCCTTGCTCCCCCTCCAAGAACCGCTCCGGCCGGAACACCAGCGGGTCCGGCGCCCAGCACGCCGGGTCGCGCCCGATAGCCCACACGTTCACGAACACCGTCGCGCCGGCCGGCACGTCGTAGCCGGACACCTTGCAGGGCTCCATGGACCGGCGCACCACCATCGGGCCCGTCGGGTGCAGCCGCAGCGTCTCCTTGGCGATCGCCTGCAGGTAGGGGAGCCGAGGGATGTCCGACTCGTCGGCCAGCCGGGACGCGCCCACCACGGCGTCCAGCTCCGCCTGCACCCGCCGGAGGACGGCCGGGTTGTTGATCAGCTCCGACAGCGCCCATTCCAATGTGATCGTCGTCGTGTCCGTGCCGGCCGCGAAGATGTCCTGCAAGATTTTATATATATGATATGATCCCCCGGCAAACAATTTCATCACCGAGTCAAACACTCAAACGGTGCAGAGATTTTATGAAATCGTAGCCGCCATTATTAGAAAACTAAAAGGAATTTTTTTTGTACTCCTTGTTTCCATCCATCAAGTACATGGTAGGAAATATTTTTGTTTGTTCGTCGCTTAACCCGATGCTTGATTAGATCTGCGCAACAATCTAGGAAAAAAACGATGGACGTACCAGCATGAAGGCCTTGATGTTATCTCTGGTGAGCTGAATCTCGGCGGCTTCGTCCTCGTGCATGTCAAAGAGCATGTCAAGCAGGTCCTTTTTGTCCCCCTCGCCGGCGCCGTCCGCCGCCTCCTTCCGCCGCCGCTGCCTCTCGGCATCCCTCGCCGTCAGTATCCGCTCCATCATGGCGTCGAACTTGCGGTGCACCGCGTCGATGCGCTTGCCCAGGCCCTGCACGTCCCAATGCTTGAACACGCCGATGTAGTCCTGCAGGTTGAACACGCCCGTGATCTCGGCGGTCTCGGCGACAACGGTCCTCATCTCCTCGGTGGCGCTGTCGTCGCCGGTCCACCGCCGGCTCATGACCATCCGCGAGATGACGTCGCCCGTGACGCCCATGAGCACGGCGTCCACGTCGACGGGCGCGCCGTCGGCCGCGCTGCGGGACAGGGAGCCCACGAGGCGGGACACCTCCTCGCGGCGGACGTGGCGGAGCCGGTCCAGCGTGCGGCCGGCCAGGAGCTCGTGCACGCACGCGCGCTTCATGAAGCGCCAGTAGGGCCCGTAGGGCGAGAAGGAGAAGTCCTGCCCGCCGTAAGTCAGGCGGTGCACCGCCGTGGGCTTGGGGCGGTCCAGGAACGCCGCCTCGTGGGTCTTGAGCACCTCGCGGGCGGCGTCCGGGGAGCAGGCGGCGATGGCCGGCACGGAGCCGAGGCGGAGGTACAGGAGCGGGCCGTGGCGGGCCGCCAGCCGGTGCAGCGCCTGGTGCGGGAGCGGGGCCAGGAGGTGGAGGTGGCCCAGGACGGGCAGCGCGAACGGGCTCGGAGGGAGGCGAAGCCCGCTGCTGCCGCTGCCGCGGCGGCGCAGCACGTACAGAACGGTGAGGCCGGCAACGAGGAGGAGAATGGGGAGGGCTGTGGGGTTGGTGATGAGCTCTCGTGCCGTGGCCACTTCCATGGTGACTTCCTCTGCCTGCCAAGAGCTGAATAGTGAGCTCTAGCTGCTGCTTCTCTTGCTTATCAGATCACTCTCTACTCCCTGGTTTATATATACTCCTATATGCTAATGTTACTTAGATACCTGTGGATATATAATAATGTGAAGTTTTACTACTAATTCAATGTGTTATAGACAATTGGTTGCATGTTGGCAGTAGATGCCTTGACCTGCACCCCCAGAACCAACAAGCACACAGGGCAGATGCCTTGCATGTGGGACCAATTTCGATGAAGATTTGAATATATGGGAGATCTCAATGGATCCAAATAACTGAAGTCTAAACTAAATTCTAAGATATCCTGATAGTTGTCAAATTCATGATCCTATCATATGATTTTACATCAGACATGACCTAATAATCATATATAGTGGAAAGATTCAACGGAGAGTGATAGACGATACTAATACTACTACTAGCATACAATAATGCAATCACTTTTACTAATAGGCAGCAACTTGCGAGGCATCTGTCCTTACATACATGGATTAAAGCTTTGCGTTAACATTTTGACCGGGTAATATAATGCAAACACTTCTGCTCCGGCACCGGCACGCATCATCATCGTCTTGTTTTATAGCGGCGGCCGGCTGCGAAGGCCGGCAGGTGTAAAATGTAAAATTGCAAGTGCAGGCCCGCAGGTCGGTTTGTATGAATGGACCTTAGCAGCTAGCCTCCACAAACATGCAATGTTGGAGCGTTCCATGTAGACCTGGTCAAGGATCAAGATTCAAATCCAATCAAAGCTATCCAAGTTGAGTCTAACTGAGAGCGTCTCCAAGCGACTAGTTAAAATTAGATCTGCTGTTTTCTTCCTCAAAAACTCTAAACTTAGTCTCCATGAGAAGAATAGCCACTCTCTCTGAGATGCTCTAAGAGCAACTCCAGCATCACCCCTTACTTGACCCCTACGTACAATTTGGGTAGCGGAGGTCAAAAAAACCAACTTCAGCAGACTCCCAAGATTTGTTGGCCTCCTATTTTCCCTCTCTCACTACCCATTCCTATTGGACCCCTACCACTACCGGAAACCGGCACTTTGCCAAGTGCCGGAGGCTTTGCCGAGTGTATTTTATCGGGCACTCGGCAAATACGGTCTTTGTCGAGTGCCAAATAAAATACACTCGGAAAAAAACACTCGACAAAATGCGTCTTTGTCGAGTGCCTTTTTTCTGGCACTCGGCAAATATGTATTTTGCCGAGTGCTATTTTTCGGCACATGGCAAAATGTGTCTTTGCCGAGTGTCTTTTTTCTGGCACTCGGCAAATATGTATTTTGCCAAGTGCTATTTTTCGGCACACGGCAAAATGCGTCTTTGCCGAGTGCCTTTTTTCTGGCACTCGGCAAAGAGGCATTTTGCCGTGTGCATTTTTTTTTGCCCTCGGCAAATTAGTTTTTCAAAGCAATTTTTGAGGCCCTAAATGAATTTAAATGAAAAACTTTTCAACTACAAAGTTGTATAACTTCTCAAGATCTACAAAGTTTATTTTGGTCATTTCTTCATTTGATAAAGCGACAATAACGTTGTTCATAAAATCTACATATCTCTTATATTAGTTTCATGAAAGTAGAAGAGAGATATATAAGATTTGTGAACAATGTTACTACCACTATGTCAGATGAACAAATGACCAAAATAAACTTTGTAGATCTTGAGAAGTTATGAAATTTTGTAGTTGGCAACATTTTGATTTGAAATCATCTTGTCATGCAAAAACAACGTTTGAATTTGAAAATTTTAAAATTTGAATTTTTCAAAAGACCTCGGATGAAAAAACTTCCTAAATGAAAATTGTAGATCTCCAAAAGTTATGAAACTATGTAGTTGACAACTTTTTGATTTGAAATCATCTTATCATGCAAAACTACGTTTGAATCTCTCAAATTTGAAATTTGGATTTTTCAAACGACCTCGTATGGGAAAACTTCCTAAATGAAAATCATAGATCTCAAAAAGTTATGAAACTTTGTAGTTGACCACTTTTTGATTTGAATTCGTTTAGGGCCTCAAACAAGCAATTTACTCTCGATTTAGTATAATATATGAGGATAGATAACGGAATCTAGACACAAGTGACAGTGTAGTGCAGTGGTAGAGCAGCATACACGCGAGAGAGAGGTCGTGAGTTCGAATTCCGTCGGCCGCGTTAGCTGTGAATTTAGCGCAAAAAATGCACCGACTTCGATGAAGACGGGCGGGTGGCGGCCTCCCCTGAATTTTTTTTTTGAAAAATTTTACTATTATTTTTGGGTTATTTTCGCATTTTCATTTTGCCGAGTGTAAATCTTTGCCGAGTGCCCGACAAAAAGCACTCGGCAAAGAAGCCTTTGCCATGAAGGGATATGCCGACAGCTCTTTACTGAGTGCAAAGCCTTCTTTGCCGAGTGCAATTGCACTCGGCAAAGCACGCGTCTACTGTAGTGTACTCCACTACCTAAACTTTTTTCTCGCGACTCCTTCATACAAGCTTCTTCCCCGCGACTCCTCCTGACTCGGTCGTCTTCCCAAATAGCGTGGCCAGCCCCGGCGGCCTGCCCCTGGGGGCTCAGCCCTGCCCGACGAGCCAGCCCCGGCGGCCTGCCCTCGGCGTGGCCTGCACGCTGCCGGCAAACTGCTCCTCAAATAAGAACCTAAGAGAGAGGATGACACGTGGGTCCCACATGTCATTCTCTATGAAAATGGTTTTTTTGGGGGGGTATGTTTTAGGTAGTGGTGCTAGAGTAAACAACAAAACATTGGTAGTATTGAAATATGTGGCTACCCAAATCAAGAAGTAGGGGGTCTGATTTGGCTAGCACTGCTGGAGTTGCTCTAAGGGAGGTCAGTGGTGCCACTGCATGGAGGTGGAGAGAAGCACCACCACCAACTAACCGTAAAGGACAGCACTGTCCTCCACTTGATCTGGATGAATTGCAACCATAGTGCGTGCCCACATAGATTAGGCCGCCAAATATAGGGATGAAAGTGGTATGGATAATCCTCCGCCCCGTTTCGCTCCAAATCCAAATTTTAAGGATATGGAGAGCCCAAACAACAAGAATACAGGTTACCACAGCCCATGACACAAACATTATTATATTGTAGCTGACGAGCAAAGCTCGTCAACTAAATATACTAATTTAAGTATCTTTTTACATGACATGGAATGGTAATCCTAGTGATTGTCCATTTGCCAGATTGGCGGCTAATCAGCAAATGGCGAAGTTTTGCTCAAATATTTAAATTAAGAATATTTATTTCTTTACACACTTGTATTATACTCTTAAATCCAAACTGAGAACTTTAAATTTGTGAGCTCTTAAATCGAAGTGGTGGAATGATGGTGATTATTTTGTGTTGTATTGCTCCTTATGACTTTGGTTAATGAATTGTTTCTCATCGTAAGCACGTATTATCCGACTTAAAAAAGTCCGCTTCCGCTCTGACACCGGTACAAATCTATACCATTTCCGACATATAAAAAATCCGTATTCGCATTCGAATCCATATAATATTCGATCCGCTCCGAATCCGATATAAAAAAATAGATTAGGATATGTGAAAGACATTATTCGCTCCGATCCGATCGTTTTCACCCAAGCCAAATACCATACCAATTTGCGACCAGGCTATCAGACTCCAGAGCCGGAGCACAAAGAGGGGAAGGGAATGACTGATGCACACAAGATGTTGTTGCGTATGTCATCTAATAATATGATATTATATATTTCCACAAATGTGTGATTATCAAGTTCCCATATATATGTATTAATTGATTTGCATTGGCTAATATGTTTCCATGTAAATAAATGAACATATACGTCAGACAAAAGATTTACATCTCTCTTTATATACTGGACCGCGAGCCTAGTGTTTTTGTTCCTGTGTTTTTAACATACAGCTCTGATTAGGTAGACGTAGATTAATACTCAACATGGGTGACAGTGGCAGTAGTTGCGCTCCGGCGTGCAAGCTCTCCATGTTACTATTCATTATGCTCTTTGGATGCGTCACTTCGGCAGTAGTACAATGTAAGTTTGCGTATGCTCAATCACCTATCATGTCATTAAGTTTACACATACATGTAGCGTCGGACTGATGAATGCAAATTTATATAGGTCGCCCTCAACGACTCGATGAGCCCGTAACTACAGGAAGGATCAGCAGCGATCCAAATCCAAATAGTCCAGCAAAGACGACAGGCACTAATCCTATTGTGGCCGGCCCCTCATTTGGTGAGAGCAAATTAAACCTCACATTTTGCACCGCACCATGGATTTGCGTGGAGCCTCACCCCCTGCTATTGTTGCGCGATGCCTAAAAAATGTTATATTTCGATGGAGGAGTGTAGGGCGAACTGTCTCAACTGCGACCCTAAATGCCCAGCAAAAACAAGTTGAGAAGGTTAACCATGCATTACTTCTTGCAACACTTGTAATGTTCACTACATGAGTCTGTGAACTGATTCCGGCTTCTCGGCTTCTCGGCTTCTGCAATAATCCTTTTTGCTACTGTACATGGCAAGAAATAATTATTTGTCTGGAAAAATGAGAATATCATATTTTATTGATGAGGTATGATAGATTTTGTTTATCAAAGTTTTGTGTAATAGATGTACCAATTGTTTAATCGTGTGATGTATTTGATTTGAGACCTGAGCCACGAGAAATGGTTGAGCCTGGCCCAGAAAATTTGACGGCACAAGCTGGAGGACGTGTCGTGGGTCTCTTCGATCTGAGCTACGAGCCACGGGATAAATTCATAGATATCTCCAACCATTTCTGGGCTATAGCTAGGCTCTTGATGCGCGGTCTTGATCGACTTCGGTTCCCATCCTGGGTCCCTATGCCTTTGTTCTTCTGAATTATGGTTGTCCATGGTCGACTTTATTACCTTTATTTCTTCTAAATTACTGTACTATGGTGGTCGATGGTCAGACTTTTTTTTTACATTTTTTTCTCCCTCAGCTTCCACGCCTGATGACTAGGAGGTGATCTAATCCATAGCATTTGTGTGGAATCATGCTCAAAGTGCTTCTAAAAGTTTCAAAACTGAAATTTACTTTTTTTTCAAATGTTGTTGGTGGAACTGATTGTAATAAGTTTCAGGAACGTGTGTGTACTTTCGGAAGAAAATCTCATCTAGTTACATGGATATATAGCATGTGTTTCCTACCTTTCCATTAGGAATAGTCAGTGCACACCATATAAATATAATACATAATGCATGCTGCATCTAGATTAAAATTAAATCCAAGACAGACTTGTGATGTAAGGATTGACTCTAGTGGTCAGTAGTTTTTTAGCATTAAATGGCAGGTGCTCTGCCTTTGAATTAAAGTAGAGATGGAAAAAAGTACAGCTTTACACTTTGGCTAAGAATTCATATGAAAAATGGGGGAAAATAGCGAAAACTAGTGGCTGTGTTAGCTGCAGGTGATTGCAGGCATGGCAAATCCTGTGTGTACATGCTAGTTATTCACACATGATACTCCTATTTCCCATGCGCCCTTTCAAAGAGAGGTCATATGTCTTGCTGGATTAAACTTGTTATCTGTGCGGGCGGTTGCTCTTTGTTGTTGAATACTCTTGTACAATGCTCCTTCTACAGGTTCCAGATCCTGTACATGGCAACTTCAGCATGCTTTTTGTCTGTCCCCAAACTGCCCAACCCAAACATAGCAGGTTGTAGTAGGTTCAAAACGCAGGATTATCAATTTCCTGTGAGACGGCATGCAGTGATGTTAGGAAGATAGGTGGCAAAGGTGATTGAATGATCGATCAGATTTACCAACTCTTTGGTGGTAACTGCCGGCATGTATTATTGATCATAAATTGTTATCCCTGTTGCATTGCTGAAATCTTGGAAGTGCTAAGTTTCTCTTTCGAGTAGTTGGAACAGTCACGGGCCTATGTTGGGCTAGAACGGGCCAACTATGACCACGAGAGAATGGATCTCACCGGCCGATAAATGTTCAGAGCTGGCCCTGTTTACCCGTCATTTGGCACAATTTCCCACTGCTTCAGGCTCGGAATCAACAACACCACTGAGTGTGGGGCTTCAAGCTCGGAATCAACCAGGCTGAGGACCCGAGACCAGACAGCAGCGCCAAACAATTAAACATTTGATTCTTCAAAAAAAATGATGGAAAGATAAGAAAGTGATCATTTTTATTTACAAATTTGCATCCTATAGACTACCTTGGCAATGATTCGCATGGTAACATACAACTAGCATGGTGCTACAGTTCGCATTCACCAATTGTCGCTACCATTGTCCTACCAGCGCATTTGGAGTGGGAACATCTGTAGGAGCTTCAGATAAATTTATGCAGTCAAATTATATTACCCCCAGCTGTATTTGTACTCTTTCTTGCACTTTACTGCTTTTTCCAGTAGGGGCTTGCCCGTCCTGTTTCCCTCAAATAAAAACTTATATTACCCCATGAAAATTTCCTGGCACATTCTTGACCTTCAGGGCATATGCTCTCATCCTTCATTATTCTTGAGACAAGCATAGTAATACTGGAACGCTGTCTGTGTCTCAAGCTAGCTAGGTCCTAAAGAATAGTAACAGGCAGCAGCTCGTCACGCTCAAAATGTTTAAATAAACCAAAAACAGTCTTTTGAACTATGCATGCGCTCCTTTTTTTTTTCTGATAACATGTATGAGCTCCTTTAACGTACTCCCTCATTAAAAAAAACAATTCTAGATTTAAATCAATTTAGATTTTTTAAAGTTAACTAAGTTTATATAGAAAATAGTACCAACATTTATGTTTTCAGATATACTAGATATATACCCGTACGTTGCACCGGAACCATGATTTTTTGGACGGAACCTTAGTAATCGGACGTAGATGCATCAGCTCTGAATACTTCATATCGGACACGGGCACATGGATCCCGTCTTCGTATCGGAATAGGGTAGGACGTGGACACGTGATCTCCAAGTTAAGGATGATTCATACCGAACTCGGACGCGTGAGAAGAGATCGAGATTTGGTATCATCGGTAGATGATGACATTACTGTCTTTTTATGTGTAGAAAGATAGAAGAAGAGATTTGTATATGAACATATATGTCATGATTAATCTAACGATACTAATTCTATATCACAAATGCTCATTTTTTTATATAGATTTAATTAAATTTGAAGTTATTTGATTTTTTTTAAACAATGTTAATCGTACTCTTTTTAGGACCGATGGAGTATATACCTTAGACAAAGAGAAAACTTCTCTCTGAAGATGTCACAACATGAGAAGCAGATACCACTGAACTTATTATCATGCAAATCGAGGCGGATTCAACATATTAACCGTGTATCTTTTTTGCTTGTTTCCGCTTTGTAACTCTCCCTTGATGTCCACGTAACACGTCACAAACTGGTCCGCTCTAATGTTCGATTTAGTAAACAAACCGAAGCGTCCTTCAGGAGGTGTGAGAAGGCTTGCCTAATCATCGATGTTTTCACGGGATGAATCCAGAGAACATGTTGTTCCTTATCTCAATCCGTATGATGGTGATGGATATCTCGGCTGGCAGAGTGCCAGTGAATCTGTTGTCCTGGATCATCACACGCCGCAGCTTCGGGAGCGACCATATTTTCGCTGGGAAGTCACCTGAGAAAAGGTTGCCATGGAGCATCAGGTCTTCCAGCATCATGCAGTCAGCTAGGTTCGCAGGGAGCTCGCCTGAGAAACGGTTGTCATAGAGCGTCAGGTTGTTCAGCAGTATGCAGTCAGCTAGGTTCGCAGGGAGCTCGCCTGAGAAGCTGTTGTTAAAAGCGACGATGTCATAGAGCTTCCCATTAGCACAGAGTGTCTTTGGCAGTGGGCCGGAGAGGTTGTTATTGGCCACCCAGAGGTTGCCCAGCGGCGAGTGCTTACCAAGCTCTGGTGGGAGCTCGCCGGAGAGCTGGTTGTTGAATATTCGGATGTCTGTGAGCTGCGGGAGCAGTCCGATGCTCGCCGGAATCGTCCCGGTGAACTGGTTCATGTAGAGAAACAGCAACTCCAGGTTGTTGAGACTGCCGAAGGCTACAGGTATCTCCCCGGTCAGCTGATTCATTGACACATCAAGATCAATCAAATTCACCACTGTGACGTTACGTGTGAGCTCACCGGAGAGGGCGTTGTAGTACAGGTAGATGCACTGGAGTTTCCGGTGCTGCCACACCCACGCCGGGATTGGACCGGTGAGGTTGTTTGACTCCATGGCGAGCACCGTGAGCTCCGTGAGGCCGGCGAACGCCTCCGGAATCTCCCCGGTGAGGTTCATTCCCCCAATCCAGAGATAGGTGAGCTTAGTCAACTTGGCAAACTCCAGCGGCACAGGCGCTGGCGAAAATGCATTGTAGGCCAGCGTGAGACACTCAAGCCCGACCAGCCTGCTTATCTCAGCCGCCGGGTACGAGCCGGTGAAATTGTTGGTGTCGAGAAGAAGGGACTTGAGCGTCGGGAGCCGTGCCACAGCTGCCGGCACCTCGCCGGTGAAGCTGTTGCTGGAGAGGTTGAGGTGCTCCATCACCGGAGACAAGGCGTCGATATCGGCCGGTAGCCTTCCGGTGAAGTCGTTGTTGGAGATGTCGAGGAAGCGCAGCTTCTTGCAGGCGTAGAGTGAGGCGGTGGGGAAGGCGCCGGTGAGGTTGTTGTAGGAGAGGTCAAGGCGGTTGAGGTTCTTGAGCTCGCACACGGACGCCGGGACCAAGCCGGAGAGGCTGAGGTTCTGTAAAGTAAGCTCTGTGACAGCTCCGCCGGAGGCTGCGCACTTGATGCCTTTCCAGTCGCAGTGGTTGGCGACAATGGCTGGGTTCCACGAAGCGAGCTGCGGAGGATTGCCCCATTCGTCCTTGACAGCGAGCAGCATTTCGCGGTCGCCGGCGGCGGCAGGTTCGGAGCCGCACTTGCAACTGAGGGCGAGGAACAAGACGATGACGAGGAGGGTGAGGTAGCAGGTGTTCGATCGCGCCATTATTTTTGGGCTGCTAGCTTCGGCTGCTGGGGACCGGTGAGTGGATGAGTGGAGCGCGAAAGAGGGTGCGTGACTGATATATCATCGCGTTCGCGTCATCTATATCCTGTGATCGGGTCTACGAGTCAACAAGTCAAAGCGCATACGCTGATTAGCCGTGTATCTTGTTCACACATCTGCACTAAAAGCGCTCGCCATTGGAAGCCACTTCGTCCTTTCGGTGACACTTTTTGCCAACCTTCAAGATGTACACCATCAATCCATCATATATAACTCATTAGGTTGTAAAAGTTTAACCTAAAAAATCGTATCTTCGTCTCTGGTGTTTAGGCACTGAAAAATAATAATCCATCATCATAAATCATAATCGGTGGCTTGAAATATCGAAGGGGGTATAAAGAATTCTCTATTTCGGTAGTTACAGTACAACTCGTCAAGTGCCGTGCCTAAAACCCTAATAAAATATAGTATGTCTAGCTGGAATTAGCTCACTTAATAAATTTTAAATCTCTAATTTAGTAGTAGTACTAACTTTTTTAGCTAGCTTCCTGAGCCGTGAGCTCGTGACCCTGACCCGGCCGTGAGCGCAAGCGTGTAGCGCGAATAGGTTGCATGAATGTGTGATTACTGATACTACTCCGTCCCATAAAAATAGTAGCTATGAACCCGTGCTGGTCAAACGTTTCTAAGATTAACTAGGTTTGTAGAAAAAAAAATGTAAACGCAAATAGTATGTGTGACCAGGTCGGGTCCACGAATCAAAGGATCTAGGCGTACTGATTTCCTGTAAATCCTGTTCACTCAATACCTACACTTTATACCGTCCTTAAGATGTATCATAATTAAATTTATTTGGATATGAAAAAATCGTAAGACCAGTCTCAATGGAGGTTTCAAAAGAGTTTTATTCTCATTTAATACAGTGACACATCAGCAAATCTACTTACTTGTCGGCTTATTTACGAAGAGAGAGATAAAGAGAGTTTTATCTGGATGAAGCTCACTGCCACAGTTGATGTGGCAGTCTTGGTAACTGTGTCATGAAACTCTCCACTAAGACTGATCTAGTTCAATTCTGATGTTTAGGCACTGGAAATATTTGAATTGTAGGGACCATAATCGGTCACTCTTGAAATATTGAATTGACGTTAGGGACCATGATGAAAGTCTCTTTCGGCGGTTATTACATTGCTCCCTATTACAAATGGAGCATAATATGTCAAGTAAAAGGAATTAATAGTGCTTGCATTTTTTTAGTTAATTATTTTCTCGGTAGCAAATCTGTCTGTTCATAACTACTGTATCAAAAATTTTACACCAGTGCCATCTCAACATCACTCAAAACCACCTCGAAGGTTAAAATTGAACGTTTTGATAATTGAGGTTGTAAAATTAGACAAAGGCAAGAGTTGAGAGACAAAAATGAACTTACTTTTTTAGATATTTATGAAAAATTTACATATTAAATTTACTAATTGATAAATATTTATATGTATGAAAATATTTTTCTACACTTTATTGGATTTTTATCAAAAAAGATGTTTTAAATTATCATAATTTAACTTTGGTACCATACTTTTCTAAAAATATGATCAATCTTATCGAGATCTACAACTTCGATTAGGGTTATTTCTCCACCCGAGTTCGTTCGGATAAGTTAAAAATTTTGAATTTTAAAATATGAGACACCAAATAGAATTTTTAGGACCTAAACGATTTCAAATGAAATAGTGGTCAACCACAAAGTTGTAAATCTCACGGAGATCTACAAGTTTAGTTTTGGCCATTTCTCTATTTGAGTTCGTTTGAATAATTTAAAAATTTAAAATTTTAAAATATGAGAACTTAAAAAAAATTGAGACAGTAAATGATTCCAGAGAAAAAGTTATCTCCTACAAAGTTGTATATCTCATCGGATATACAAGTTTGACTTTGGTAATTTCTTCATCCGAGTACGAATTCAAAAAATTTGAATTTTAAAATATAAGAAATTCAATCAGAATTTTAGTACCATAAATGATTTCAACTGAAATAATCGTCAATTACAAATTTGTATATCTCACCAAGATCTAAAAGTTTGGTTTTGGTTATTTCTCCATTCGAGTTCGTTTGAACAATTCAAAAAAACTGAATTTCAAGTATGAGAACTTCAAACATAATTTAGGGACCATAAATAATTTCAAATAAAAAAGTTATTAACTACAAAGTTGTATACTCATCAAGATCTACAACTTTGGTTATGGTTATTTCTCCATCCAAGTTCGTTCGAACAATTCGAAACATTTGAATTTCAAAATGCGTGAACCTCAAACATATAGATTATTTTTTTTAAATGGATTCGAACAAAGAATTCAATATATAAAAATCGAAATAAGTATAGATAAATATTTCAATACATATAACAATAAGTAAAGTTAATATATATTTTTTTCATAAATATCTAAAAAAACAAGTACTTGATTAAGTCTATTTTTGTCCTCAACTTTTGTCTTTGTCGAACTTTAGCACCTTAACCATCAAAATCATTTAAATTTGACCTCAAGGTAGTTTTGAGATGGCTCTAGGGTCAAAATTAAACGTTTTTTATAGGTGAGGTGCTAAAGTTACTCTGTTTTGTAGTTGAGGGTTAAAATTAGACAAAGACAAGAGTACATAATAAAAAATAGACTTAATCTCCCCGAAAATTTTGTAGGAAATTCTTAAGGTTCAAAAAATGCGTTCCTCCATTCATATTTCATCCTTATTCTCGAGATATAGTTACACTGGAACTTTATCGAATCTCAAGACACTCGAAATTAGCAGCTTACACACTCAAAGATAAAAAGCGAAAAACAAATCAGACATTCTGAATCAAAGGCTCGCTCTGCCTATGCTTCTTTGTCGGACAGGCCACGGTAAATCGTCCGGCTGGGACATCTTCTCCTTCTTCTGTGTCAGCATCACTGGCGACTTCTGTAACAGTATGTCCCCTTTTTCGGAAATGTCGTGGTGTGGACGTTCTGTCCGGACGCCGTCTTCCCAACAAAATAGTCGTCTCCCGACTCCGCCTCGCGCCGTCGCGGCTTCACTGCATTGTGAGGCCGTCCGGTGAGCTCCACGCCGCTCACCCTCTGCGCCACCGCTGATGCACCCACCCGCTCTCTGCGCCACCGGTGAGCTCCACGACGTTGGTGAGCACACAGGTGACATTCACGCGCTGGCCACCCGCTCTTTGATCCACCACCGCCCGTGCTGCCCCCACGCCTTCCCTCTGTGCACCGCGCGCCCAGCTCCCTGTTGCTGGTGAGCTTCGCGTCGCCAGCAAGCACACCGATGACCTCCACACGCCGACGAGCCTCCATTCGCTGAAGCAGCAAGAAGATGTTGCGCTGAAAGCGTATGAGGCAAACATATGTTTCAAGTGTTTTAGGTGTTTCAGATGTATGTTTCAAGTGTTTTATATTGATATTATGAAAGTAGATCGGGATGTTGCAAAATTAGATCGGAATATGTTGAATAAATATCGTCGGCAGTCCACCGAGGGGTATACCCACGATGGTAGATTGATCGGAGAGGTGCGCGTGAAAAAGAGCAAGATGGTGACAGAGACACAAGATTAGACAGGTTCAGACCATCAGCTCGATGTAATACCCTAGTCCTGTGTTCTGTCGGTTTGTATTAGCTATCGTATGAGATTGAATATGTTTTGAGGGGGTCCCCTATCTGCCTTATATAGCACAGGGGTAGGGTTACATGCCGATCAGGTCTAAGTTTAATTGGGTAAGATACAATCTTAACAAGGAATCTAATATTCGGCATATCCTAATGGGTCTTGCGTCATCTTTAGGATATCGTCGTGATGCCTTGCGGTACGCGCTGAGCAGTGCCATGCACCGTAAGCCTTCATCTGGTGGGCTGGATCGTCCCTTGCGGTGCAGTTCATGTCTTGCGCCGTGGGTACTTGGGGTTGGACCCCAATAGAATATTGCACATGTTGCAATGGCAATACATATATGTTTCAAGTGTATGTTTCAAATGTTTCATCTGTATCAAACGTATGTTGCAAGTGTTTTATTTGGATGTTATAAAAGTAGATCTGGATGTTGTATGTACATCCATGTTGAAAGCGTATGTTTCAAGTGTTTTAGGTGTTTCATAGTATGCTGCAAGTGTTTTCATCTCGATGTTGCATATGTTTGCAATGTCTATACACGTATTTTCAAATTTTTCTGGCGTTTTGCAGGTGTTTTTAGATGTATGTTGCAGGTGTTTCAGCTGTTTCGGACGTATGTTGCAAGTGTTTCATCTGAGTGTTATAAAAATAGATCTGGTGTTGCACATATTGTAATGGGACCCATTTGTCACAGCAATCTGCTGCAGCTGTTGGGTGACGTTTGGGCGGCGCAAGCCCGCTGCTGGGGTGCTACCAAGCGAGCGCAGACGGGCGCGTGAGAAATCGAGCGCAGGCTTGGAGGCCCACGTGGTGGGGCGTGAAAAAAACAGGAGGTGCAGGCTCCATTTCTCTTGTGCGCACGGCACTGTCTTACGTTAGCGCTCCGTATCGGATGTACGGGCGCTAAGGGTGGCGGGGGGATTCTTGTAAGGTTCAAAAGACGCGGTCATCCATTCATCCTTATTCTTGAGATATAAATAGTTACACTGGAGCTTTATCAAATCTTAAGACACCCAAAATTAGCAACATACACGCTCAAAAAGATTAAAGCCCCATTTGGCACGGCTCATCCAAAACGGCTTCACCGGTGAAGCCAAAGCCGGTGAAGCCAGAAAAACTGGTTTTTCCCGGCTTCTAGTTCATTTTAACCCTGGCTTACAAAACGGCTTCACGCTACAGTGTCTCGATTTACGCAAAATAGATGAAGCCGAAGCCGGTATAAGCCGTGCCAAAGAGGCCCTAAATAAAGTGGAAAACGAACCAAACATTGTCGACTGAAGAAGAGACCAAAGCATTCTCGGGTCATGGTGCTTCAAAGCATGGTGTCGGCGCGCGACGGCAGGCGGCGGAAGAAGTTGCTGGGCACGGAAGGCAGCCTGCTCCGGAACCTCGGGTGGCGCAGCACGTAGAGCCCCGCGACGAGCGCGACGATGCGGAAGGGCGTGACGTAGAGCACCACCGCTGCGAGGAGGCAGAATATGACGAAGAGGCACGTCGCCCTCGGGTCGCGCCAGCTGAGCAGCGACTGCAGGCGCTCCCCCTGCGTGGCCATGTCGCCGACCACCGTCTGTATCCTCCCGGCCACGCTCCGCAGGCGGTCGTAGCGCATGTACACCACGTCCTGCGGCCGCGACGTCGGGAACGTGTCGAACTCCTCGTCCAGCTCGTCCGGGCGCACCGCCTCGGCCCACGACATCTTGGTGTCCATGTGCGGCGGGTGGCGCGGCCGGCGGCGGTAGTTCCACAGCCCGATGAGGAACATGTAGAGGAAGACGGTGGGGAGGATCAGCTCCGGGTACCACACCAGGATGAGCAGCAGCACGTGCACCAGCGCCGTCGTGGCCACGTTCTTCCAGTGGCACACGTCGCTGAACCAGCGCGCGGCGGCGGCGAAGCCCGAGAAGAGCGACACGGCGCGGAAGAAGTTGGCCTTGCTCCGCCGCATGCTCCACATGTGGGACTCCACGTCCAGCATGTACTCTACCACCTCCCGGTGCAGCGGCGGCTCCGCGCGCCCCAGCCGCGCCGCCACGATGCCCATGGCCTGGTACCGGAGCGCGTCCAGCTGCATCACCGTGAACGGGTGCAGGTAGTGCATCCTGGGGAGCAGCGGCTGCGTGTAGAGGTGCACCATGTTGATGAGCGAGAGGCAGGTGAAGCGCACGGCGAGCCGGAGCTCGCCCATCTTCTTCACCCCGGACCGCTGCAGCGCGATAAGCGGGTACGCGTGCGTGTACACGCGGTCGGTCTCCAGCGTCGACAGCCGGATGCGGATCTTGCCGATGCGGGCGTCCCTCGCCGGCTGGCCGCCGCCGTTGTTCACGCCGAGGTGGCAGTTGTCGAAGACGCCGATGGTGATGACGGTGCAGGGGTCGAACACCTCCCACGTGTACTGCTCGTTCCACGTGGGGCCGAAGGTGCCGATCATGGTGCGCGTGCGCACCCACTTCTGGCCGTACTTGGCGACGCAGTACGCGTCGGTGGTGCCGCGGCCGTCGCTGGTCTTCATGGGCTGCAGCCCGGCGGCGCCGAGGATGCCGACCTCGAGCACGCCGACGGGCGGCTTCCACAGCTGCCGCGCCGTGGGGCGGGTGTCGCTGATGTACATGGTGGACTCGTCCATGACGTGGTAGGCGCCCTCGAGGCAGGCTCGCACGTGGACGCGGCTGGCGAACCGGAGCTCCCGCCGCGTCTCGCCCTCGATGGCCGCCCCGACGCCGAACTTCTCGAGGTCGAACCAGCGGGACTGCACGAAGGGTCGGTGGTCCAGCCGCTTCTCGAAGAGCGTTAGCGGCAGCACGACGCGTCCCAGCAGGTCGTCCTTGCGCGGGGACACCCGGTCCTCCACCGTCAGCACCAGCTGCTCCTCGAACGGCTCGGCGACGACGAAGAGCAGGTCCTCGTTCCACCGCGGGTTCAGCGTGGGCGCCGGCGACACCGACGTCTTGAGGATCTGGTTCCCCACCTGCGCCTTGACGAACACCTCCGGCGCGCGGCCGCGCTCCTGCGGCTGCACGTCCTGCGCCTCGATCACGTTGACGCGGAGGTACCAGAGCTTGGGCGACACGTAGGCCTTGGAGCGCACGCTGGCGACGCCCTCGCCGCGCACCGCCGCGGCGTCCGAGTGCCACGCCTCCGGGAACGCCTCGTCGGCCTGCGTCCCGATCCAGACGGCCAGCATGAGCTCCCCGCGCACCTTGCCCCCCTCGCCGCGCCGGTCCTCGAGGCGGTACCACTGCGGGGCCAGCGGGCTGTCGGGCGGCACCCGCGTGGGCACCTCGGCGAGGTCGAAGGTGACCTTGCCGACGTAGTCGTCGCGGCCCAGCATCTCGCGGTCCTTGAGGAAGGCCTCGAGGACGTTGGACTGGACGCGGGACTTGGAGAAGGCGAACACCTGGTCCCACTCCGTGTTGGCGCGGCGGTCGAAGTGCCGCGTCTTGCCCTTGTAGTTGCCGAGGCGGACCTCGACGTAGGGGTCCATGGGCGCGCCGGTGATGGGGTTCGGGGGCAGGTCCTTGGTCTTGACGACGCGCACGTACAGGAAGAACATCTGCTCCACGAGGTCGTACGTGCTCGACGGCTTGTCCACGCCCAGCCAGCCGGCGAGCCCGCCGCCGCCGCCGCCCGCTGGGCGCGCCGGGCCCGCCGCGCCCTTGGGCCATTGCTCGCCCAGCAGCGGGTTGGTGTCCTTGAGCTGGAAGTCCTCGTGGTGCGGGTCACCGCCGTGCCCTTGGGCCATTACGAGCCCCGGACTTGCACTGACGTACGTGCGTGCCTGCTCCGAACCTATCTCCATTGCCGCCCGGGCAAAAAGCACAAATGAAATCGATCAGAAAAACTCCATAAACAAACTCTATAAATTTCATTACTGATCAGTTTTTTCCGCACTTACTGTCCAAGTGTGAAAACTTAAGAAGCTGGTTTGTAGCACTATGGCTCGGTAACAATGGCGCGCGAGGCACTTATATCTAGAATCCTGGAACAGATGCAACAAGCTGCTTCATCTGCAAACGGCATGTGCTAAGTTGTCATGCAGAAGCGGAAGAGCAGAGGCTTTGATGTCATGCAGGGGGCTAGCAGCAGCAGCCAGCCGAGCAACTTTTTGGGCAGGCAAGCGTCTGGCCAATGGCCGTGGCGGCCCTGGTGCGCTTGCAGGGGGATCGTGGCAAGCCTCGCCGGGAAGCAAAGCATCCGCCGCGGCCGCGTCGGTGGTGAACCCGGCGACAAGGAAGGTATACAAGCGGCGTCGAGAGAAATCCAATGGTCTACCAAGCTTAGCTAGCTAACCTAAACCCTGCAGCGCCTGCGGCTTCTTGAGAGAGCGTGGGGTATGGTATGAAGCTGCAGCTGAAGTGCTGAACGGAGTTCTTTCAGAGGAAGCTGTCCGATGACAACCTTTCTTGGGTGCTTTCTTTCAGGCTGAGCAGAGCAGAATAGCCATCCCAGTGAAAGGAGAGGGGTGATCTAAAGCACGATGGGTCATGTGTGGAAAGGCGATTGATTGAACGACGGTGTCAGTGGTAAATCAAAAAGCTGGCGATCGATCGGTTGGGGGAATCGATTCTTTGGATCGCCGAGTGGGCTTTGTTTATGCGCCCTTGAATTGGCGTGCTCTCATCCTCTGATTAGGGGCAAGGAACCTTGCACAGTTCACGGACCAGGACCCATCTGTGGTAGTGGTTCCCATGCATGCCAGGGTAATTTCCGGCTTGCCTGCTGCTACTCTGTAAACAGCAACATCAGCGAGGAAAAAACAAAGGTGTTCAAAATGTCATGTTTCTTTGCCCGTGCACACAAACACACACACACAAGATAGAAAAGAACACACACAGCCATTGAGCTTTTCTATAACACCTATTTTAGCCCAAAGAAACTCATCACATACGATGCCTATATTAGTAATTAATAACTAGTACTCCCTGCGTTTCAAATCATAAATCGTTTTAGTCTTCTAAGATATATATTCCCTCTATTCCAAATTCTAAGGTGCTCTGGTACTTACATAACTTTTACTCTGTATCTAGATATATTGGTCTAATGGATATCTAAGTATGTAATAAAAACTGCATATTAAAAAAACGGGTATAACTTAAAATTATAGTTTAAAATAGAGGAGCCTAAAAAGAATGAGAACGACATCCAATTTGGAATGGGATAAAGCAAGCAAAGTAGCTCTGCTATCTTTTACATGTTGTTTCGGATGCCGGTGGCTTCACAAATACATTGCCTTTGGCCATTATTTTATCTAATCATTTGTTACTGAAAGCTTGAAAATGTAGTGAGTTGAAATCATTTTTCACGACAAATTTTATTATATATGTTTGTCGCGTGACTAGGACATATATATCTTAATACTTTAATGTATACTCTCTAGAGCTTGACTATTCTCATCCCTATTTAAGAAAGGAAGAAATAACAAATTTAGAATGCGTGCATTTAAAAAAAACAATATCTTTGTTGTTGAGACTGAATAAGTGATATCTGCATGTATATAGGATCGGGTATACTAGCGTCCGGACGTCCGGACAGAAGCGTGCGTCCAGACGCTCGTGCCGCACTCGCCGCTCAGCTCAGCGCGTGCTCACCCGTGCGGCCCACTCGCCCCTGTACACTCGCGGACGTGCGGCCCGAATAGCCAGCGGAGCGCATGTCCCTCGACTGTCATTTGGGCTTGCCAGCGGCCAAAACGGATTGGCAGAAAACGGCAACGCTCTAGCACCCCTGCCTCTGTGATGGGTCCCACGTCGGGTGGCTGTCTCCCACGCGCTCCTTCTGGTTGCCCCCACTTCACGGATGCGCATCGGATCATGCATGCTCGCCCTACTGTTTGCCGCACCCTGCTTGCCCTGCTGTTGCTTGCCCGCGCCATGCCGCGCGCCTACGTCTGCTCACCCTACTGCGGCCCCCGGCGCTCGCCCACCCTTGTAACATGGAGGGCTTGATGCAATATACGTCTAAAACAGATGAAACATTTGGAATATATGCTTGCAACATATGTGTAACCACTGCAACATATGCAACATTCAGATAAAACACTTGTAAAATATGTCTAAAACGACTGCAACATTTGAAACACATATTTGCAACATTTGTCTAAAACAACTGAAACATTTGAAACACACAGTTACACCATTATTCTGAAACACTTGAAAAAAACACGCCTGAAAACACTTGAAAACCTTTGCAAACATACGCAACACCTAGATAAAACACATGCAACATATGTGTGAAACATATGCAACATCTAGATAAACACACTTACAACATACCTCCGAAAACACAGATGAAATATTGTTAACAGACCTTTACAACATACGTGTACAACCGTTGCAACACATGCAACATCTCGATCCACTTTTGCAACATCCATCTGAAACACTTGCAACATACCTCTGAAACATCTCAAACACTTAAAATATACACTTGCAACATGCGCTTTTAGCAAAACCTGGCAGCTAGGCGAGCGAAGCACTGCACAGCGGGATCCGGCTGTCGGTTGTGCGGTCACGGTGGAGAAGGAGAATGATACCGGGTGGGCGGCTGTGCGGCCCCCTCTGAGCGGCGGTGCTGCCCCCGGTGATAGGGGCGCATGGGGTGCCCGCGAAGAGTGGTGCTCGCGGTGGAGCCGACAACAGCAGGGTGTGACCTCGCGCGGCGAGGCAGCAGAGGCTGCGTGGTCCGGAGGGGGCACGTCGCGGCGGTGGAGATCGAGGAAGGCTGGCGGGAGGCGCGGCGGAGCGCGGTCGCAGAGCGCAGTCACGGTGATGCGTTTTTTTTAATGTGCAGCGACCGGAGGGCGGATAGGACCGGATAGGATAGATAGCCTTGTGGACGCCAGGTCTACCGACATTGGACGGACGCCTGATTCCTAGCATTACCGATGTAGGATTGATCTCACAACAGAGTTTTAGCTACAATTTGAAACCATCTTCTAGTTACGGCGAAGTACACCGTAACTAAAGTTGTGGGTTAACCATATCAGTGTTTTCCCCTTTCAATCTTCACCCGCGCAGGGTCACCTATTTCTTGACTAGAGGAAGTACTAAGGCATGGTTAAATGGATGGAGAATTTCTGAGCTACTTACACCGAAATAACAAAGAACCGCAGGGCTACAGTACAGCACACATGGCGTGCTTGTAGCATTGTATAAGGCTATAACTATAAGCTTAGCAAGGAAGCAGACGGAAGTTACCTTTATTCTCTGCTGAGGAGGCAGCTCAAGTGTGTCAAAAAGCAAGCCGAGAATATATTCCCACATCATCTCGCCACCACTTAGCTCGAATGTGTTCACTCCAGACTTCTGACCTGCTATGTTCCAGGTTCTCGATGGCATCTAATAATCAAGGGGCCAAGTAATATAATGCCTTGATTAAGCAGATGATCTCATGGTTGCATCATTGTTATGCGATGAACTCACAAGTATTCACCACCAAAGCATGAGTAAGGCCCAGCTTTTGTTGAGGCCCAAATGGGCCCGCTAGCGTCGTAGCCATTGGGAAATACAACGGATAAGCCCAATAAAGATGCTGACCTGAGACTGGGCTTCTCATTCAGGCCGGCCAGTTATTTTGATTTTATCTTTTATTTTTTTATTAGTTATATGTTATTTTCACTTGGATTAGCAATTACTAGAATCGTGCCCGTGTGCTGCAACAGAAAAAAAATTAATACAACAATAACTCGGGTTTAAATGTTTGTTGTACTATTATAAAAAAGAATACTTTGAGCGCGATGTTTGGGGCATTCCATTTATAGCTAGATCCATGTTCATAAACAATTCAAATATAATTCAAGTTTTGAAGTGATCTAGTTTAGGGCGTAACGCGCAGAGGTCTTTACAAGGAGCACTTGAAGTTCGTGGTTAATGAGCGACCCAAGTTTCTCGCCGACAATGAGATGCGGATGTGATTTAGTGTGTTCGTTGAGCGGGTATAGGTTGCAAAACTCCAGCTGCCAGTAATGTCAATGGAGGCTTGGGGAGGTTGTGGGTGACAACGGGCGGTGGCTTGAGAGATCTAATGTGGAGTCCACAGGAGCAATCGATTGCTAATTGTTGTGGAGTTGATTTTGCCATTTTTTTTAATTTTTAGTCCTATTTTTAAAAGTTTTTCACAAATACGCTCTTGGCGGAAAGATTTTAGAATCTGGACCCTTAACTCGGCGCCATCGATGCTGACGCCGAGCTAACACGTCTCGGCGCTAGCGTCTCTGGCGCCGAGCTGGGCGCCGTAGACGCTGACGTCGAGGTACGTGTGAAATCTTCGCCACGGCGTCCTTGACCGGCTGCTCCTCCCAGTCGGTTTCGGCGACTGCGACACCAGCGACAAGAGAGAGAGACACCGTTAGTCTTTTCACCAGGAACACGGGTCACATAGGAGAACGAAATTAGGCCCTGTTTAGATCTAATTTTTTTTGGATTTTGGCTCACTGTAGCATTTCGTTTGTATTTGGTAATTAGTGTCTAATTATGGACTAATTAGGTTCAAAAGTTTCGTCTCGCGATTTCTCACCCAACTGTGCAATTAGTTTTTTTTTCGTCTACATTTAGTACTCTATGCATGTGCCGCAAAATTCGATGTGACGGGTACTACGCAAAATTTTTTGGAATCTAAACAGGCCCTTTTCACGAACACAGGTAGTGTCGCTCTCAGAATTCAGATACGCCGCCGGCGCCATGCAGTTAGTCAGTCAGTAATTTCTTATTAACCTACCTGGTGCACGACAACTCCTACCTTCTTGCTGTACTACTACTGCGTACCTAGCTAGCCATAGTTTTCTACCTTAAGTCTTTCATTTTCACACGTTGCCTTGCATGCATGCATGGTTTACTTTGGTACATAGCAGATACTAAATAATCTTCCTGATAAATATAGTAGTGTAATATATATTACTGTTAGAACAAACTCGAACTCAAAATTCAAATTTTAAAATTTCGAGTTACTATTCACAGTACTATTCAAATTCAGCGTTCACTATTCAAATTCGCGGCACTATTTAAAATACTCGCTACTATTCAAATTCGGAATATGAACAGTGCGCGAGCACTCACCAGAGAGTGGCTCAAGCACTAGACTTCTTTACTATTTGAGCACTATGCACGTAACTATTTGGAGCACTTCGTAATTCTCTGGCCCCGTTCGCTTGTCTTAAATTTGGCTTGTTCGGCTTGTTTTTTCAGCCATAACAGTGTTTTTCTCTCACAACAATTCAGCCGGAACAGTGTTTTTCAGCCAGTTTCAGCCAAAATTCAGACCAGCGAACGGGGCCTTTATGGATGCAGGATGCGTGCGATTAGTGAGTATGAGTACGATTATTGAATATGCGTGCGATTAGTGAGTATGCTGATTAATATTTCTCAGGATCTTTTGCAGGCTGGCGAGACCAATATTTCAGCCGGTCGTGCGACTATGCTTGTGACATCATATTCAAGGCTGATATTAATTAGCATACTATATATATATATATATATATATATATATATATATATATATATATATATATATTCAGTAGCCAGCTACAAAATACAAAATAAGTTATTCTGTAGCCACCTCCATTTATGATAATGTCAATACATATTTACGATAGTTGGGTTACTATAACACACGGGGATATTTACTATAACGTTATAGTAAATCACTTAGTAAGGAGTTAATATAATCTCGTAAATTAACATAGTAATTTTCGTAACTAAAAGTGCCTACAGAATAAGTTATTTTGTAGCCAGCTATAAGGTAGTAGTTCTAGCATGTATGTTGGACTTAATCATCCATCGTCAATTAATGATGCTTGCATGACTTAAGATGATCGATCCACTACGTAAAAAAACGATTTTTAGCAACGGTTCGATTTTTTTGTAGGGGCGGTTGGTGATGGAGCCGTCCCTACAGTGACGTGCTCGGATGCCCAGACACCAGCCGCCTCTACAAATGGAACAACAGAGGCGGCTAGTGATACCAGCCGCCCCTACAAATAGGGTCTGATTTGTAGGGGCGACTTAATCACCAGTCGCTCCTAGAGTTGCTATTTGTAGGGGCGACGTATATATAGCTCCGATTTGTAGGCGTGGCTCAATCACCATCTGCCCCTACAAATGACCCATATATAAAACAGCTGCAGCACCTTCTTCCTTCTCGGGTCACTCACTCCAACCCGTGAAAGAAAAGTGGGGAGGCCTTAGGCACCTCCCAAAAATTGCTCTACTAAGGGGAGAAGGTTTTGGTCTCAAATCCTTTGGTGGAGACGCTGTAGAACGTAAGAAAATACTATTCCACACTTTTTTTGAAGTTTTATTGGTTGGTTAGTGAGTAATTAGAGTTTTGTTTTTTTCTCTCTTCTATGGTGCTTGAGCTACTTATGAAGCAAATTAGATCCAAGTTTTAAATGTACTAGGGTAAATTAGGGAGGAGAATAAGATCATACCCTTATTTGATCCATGTTTCTTAATTTTAGTGAACAATTAATTAGTTTTATGGATATTTCATGTGCGTGTGGATCTGGATCTAGGGTTTGGTTTTTTTATTAATTTCATTTTTGCAAATTTATGTTTGATGAAATTGGACCAGGGTTTGTATGAAAGATATTGGGTAAAGTATAATTGTTGCTAATTGTTGTCTTTAAAATTGTTTATTGTAATCAATAAATATGTATTTTAATTATTTATGGATAAATGGGCCATTAATTAATTTTCCTCTACTATGGTGTGTTTGTATGCTTCATGTAATTATATTAGATTTATATTCATATATATATCTGAAGTATATACAATTATTCTCAAGTAATTATTAATTTATTTCATTTTTATATATATCTGAATAAGTAGTCCTTTAATGTTTGTTTTGTTGTTGTTGTAAAAGATGGAGTACAGGAACTCTTAGATGTATGGTTCGTTAAGGTTCAAGACAGGTTTCCGTGAAGAGGTGGATAAATTTATTGAAGCCGCAAAGAAGCATGCAACGATATTGAAAGAGAATAAGGATATAATTATTTGCCCATATAAAGATTGCAAGAACCGTATGACATGGACAGATGTGACTATCATCAGATCATATTTGATTATGCGAGAATTTATTGAGGACTACACAGTGTGTATTCATCATGGTGAAACGGTTATTGTTAATGACGAGGATGAGGACGAATACGATGATGAAACCATAGAATCTCTGTCTCAATATTCAGTAGAGCTTGATGCACGAATGGATTTCGAGTTTAGCAATGAACAAGATGGTGATGCTGGTGGTTGGGATGGTAACGACGAAGGTGGTGCCAATAATAATGGTAGAGCATGTGTCGGGGATGAAGATGATTTGGAGGACATGATTCGAGCCATTGGACCAGAGATTTTACTAAATAGCTCAAAAGGTTTAGAAAATTTGGAAATGGTGACAAAAGCATCGAATGAGACTATGTATGGTGTTGAAAAGAGTTGTCCGACACATTGGACATTGGTACGTTTTGTGCTTGAGCTGCTCATCCTGAAGGCTAAGTATGGCTGGTCAGACTGTAGTTTTAATGATCTATTGCATCTCCTGTCATGGGTGCTGCCACAACCAAACTCAGTTCCCGCCAACACATACCAAGCGAAGAAGGTCATAAATCCATTGACAATGGGGGTTGAAAAAAATCCATGCATGCCCCAACCACTGTATACTTTTTCATGGCGAAACGTTCAAGTCACTGGATAAATATCCCCGGTGTGGGGCCAGCCGGTACAAGAACAATGACCTTTATGGTGGGGACGAATCCTCCACGGGGAAAAAGAGGAATAAGAAGGGTACAAAAAAGGTGGTACAAGAATCTCAGCCCCCAGAGGACACTCCATTAGGCAACGATGCAAAACAGAGAAGAATTCCTGCCTTGATAATGTGGTACCTGCCAGTGACCGACCGCTTGAGACGTATCTTTCTAAACCCTAAAGAAGCCGCACTCATGACATGGTGGGATGATGAGCGCAAGGTGGATGATGATAAGATTGCACACCCGGCTGATTGTAGTTAGTGGCAAAGGTTTGATGAGAAGCACAAAGAATTCAGCGATGACCCAAGGAATATACGGTTTGGCTTGAGCACCGATGGAATGAATCCCTTTAAGGAGAAGATGAGCGACCACATCACATGGCCAGTGATCTTGACCATGTAAAACATCCCAACATGGTTGTGTCAGAAGAGAAAGTACCTTCTCCTCACTATTCTTATTTCTGGCCCTAAACAACCAGGCATTGATATAGACGTGTTCCTCGAGCCTTTGATGCAAGAAATGGAGAGGCTATGGAGGCATGGGGAGCAGATGTACGATGCGTTCCGAAAGGAGGACTTCATATGTAGAGCAATAATATTTGTTAATACCAATGATTACCCTGCGCTGTTTGCTTTGTCTAGATAGATCAAAGGGAAGACAGGATGCTTGGTTTGCTTACATGGTACTACATGGGTGTACCTGGATGCATCCAAGAAGATAGTTTACCTAAGGAACCGACGCTTCTTAAAGACAAGTCACAAGTACCGTAGCAAATTATTCTTTAGATTTTATGACAACGCCCTAAAGATTGAACCCCCTCCGGAGAGACGTCATAATGGAGAACACGTGTACAGAATGGTGAAAAACATACGCGTCATCTATGGAAAGAAGAATCTGGATGGGACGAACAGAGATAGAAGCACACCTCCTGTTGAAGGCGTACCTTTCAAGAAACAATCGATCTTCTTTCAGTATCTGCCTTATTGGGCAAACTTGGAGGTCCCCCGTGCCATTGATGCTATGCACGTGCAGAAGAATGTCTTTGAGAGTCTCATTGCTACATTGATGGACACATGCAAGTCAAAGGATGGTCTAAAAGCACAGAAAGACATGGTGTAGCTAAACGTGATGCCACAGCTTCACTCGGTACCTGAGGCTAATGGAAAATACACTCTGCCCACGACGTGCTTCAACCTAACACCAGACAAGAAGAGAGTTACACTACTACACAAACGAATATGCGCAGCGTTGCACTTTTACACTCCGTGGCGGGCACCTATTTTTGCCCGCTGCGGTAAATCCCACGATTTACCGCGGCGGGCATTTTTTATTTACCACAGCGGTCACTTTTGCCCGCCACGGTAAATCGATTTACCGTGGC